>NC_084984.1:20126429-20318929 GCF_963691925.1 Scomber scombrus
CCCTCAACTTCTAATCATTCATTTATAAATTCCTCCAGTGCTCTATTTCCCCCCTTTTTCAACATCAAGTCAATTTCCTTTGCTGCTGCACTGACTAACTTCCTCCACAGGGATCAATAAAGTTGTCTCTTGCTTCATCTTCTTGTAAACATCATATCCTTGTTAATATATCAGAAACTTCTAGGATGGTAGACGGATTAGTCAAATATACATTTGTTTGGGTGTCAGTGTTTCCTTCTCAGGTCAGTCAGTTTACAACTCAGGCCAAACAGTTATTTCTGTGTAAATGACTGCTTGGATCACAGCTAATCCCTGGGGATAGGCGCCATACAAGGTAGGTGCTGAATGTAAGATGTTTAGCTTTCATTTGGCTCCGTTTGTGCATTTAATGTAATGAAAGTGAGTGTAAGGTAGTGTGTACAACACTTAAGCACTGAGTGCAAACATGTTTAAGTCAATTTCATCTCATACCAAAAACAATGGAAAAGAAGACCATCTTTAAACTGTCCCACATTTTTCTTCATTTAACACATTTGATGAGTTCTCAGCCCAGATCTTTTATGGTCGAGTAAGTCTTTAGTAATAACATAGATCCATCAGCAACCATTCAATGTCACTATGAATAATGCAATCAGCCAGTTTTCAGAATCCCATTCAATGTCCATAAAGGGAAGATGAATGGCTCAGAAAGGACAGTTGATGGCCTGACTGGCAAGTCAACAAAACTGTTGGCCAAGGACAGTTGGGCACAGCTGAGCCTTTCAAGATCACAGCAGCGACAGCAAATCAGATTTCCACACTGTCACGTTTACCAACTGTTGTGATTTTGTTTCCTAAAGTAATGATAAAGTGCAAAAGTCATTCAAATCTTACAAGGTCTTCATAACCTTTGTTTCAAAAATGGCATGAATAAATGTCTTAAAGGTATTTCCGACATTTTAGTTGCTTTTTTAGTGTTGAAGGTAGAAATATTTTTCCTCTTTATTTCCTTAATCAATGCTCCCAAATTAACGCTTATTAGCTAGAACTGCTGCAAGTGCCTATATAACACATACATCATGAAAGGCAATACCAATAGCCCTTTTGCAATGTGGAACTTTTTTTGGACTCAGGAACTTCACCTGCTGTTCAGCCAGAATAATCAGGGACTACATTTTGTTCTCCAACCATACTTCTTTGTCCAAAAAGTTTCTGCTTTTGCTTTTTTTTTTTTTTTTAAACTATTCACAAAGAATAACCCAGCAACACTATGTTGTAGTAGTATAGGGCTTTTTACTTCCTGGGGTTATCTGGTTGTAAAGTGACTGCAATGCCTTCACATCATGTTAGAGGAATTGTCAGTCAGCCGTTCAGAAAGCTACTCTAGGTTCCCTCAGTTCATGCCTGCTGCTGCCACACTTCTTGCTGTGTCAGAGTTACTGATCACCGCAGAGTTCACAGCAACACCACCTCACTGCTTCACACAGTTCCAGCAACTATCTTAGCCATGGTGCTGCCACGAATGATTTCATTTCTATAAAGTGATTTTTTTTTTTTTCTTATCTAACTTTTTTCAAAGATGTGGTCCATCTTGCTCTATACTTTATTGATCCTCAAGACCCTGAGCAGGGATACCTTTTGGACAAAGTTTTCCTTTAATCAAACAAAACATAGATTTACATTGATTGTTGCTCACCAAAACTTACTGTGTATCCTTGAGGTTTAACCAGTGTGTTGATTTAACATTTTTAATGCCAGTTTTGTACGTATCTTAAATCCTGTTTTGTTTACATCCACATTTACTAGCTCAAATTCCCTGCCTTTGCTAGCATGCTGTTGCATTTCTTGGCCCATTACAGCCACCTTTAGATCATTGGGAAAGTGCAAAATGATTGGCAGGGCTGTATCACATCACCTGCACGTGTCCTCTTTCAAGCACGGAACCCAACAATACAGAGACTGACCCATTGGGAAAAAAACAGCTCCATAGCACTTCTAGAGGTCAGAAGTTCAAGGTTCAACTATTCCCTTCATACCCTCTGTTGAACTATTTTTTACAACATCAAGGTGCATCAAGGTCTCCTGAAAATTACCTTCATCTGTTCACCTTACTCCGTCTCTCCATAACCTCCCATTTCTATCTCCCCTGTTGTTCACCTTTTCCATCCCCTCTTCCCTACACATCACAATGTCACCACCTCCCCTCTGTGCTGCCTGAAATGTTGTTAAGCCTACAAGGTTGCAGACAGTTGAGAGACCATTGTTTGACAGATGACTTCCTCCACTTTCAATCTCGCGTGTCCTTCTTTGCATCAGTCTCAGCTGAAGTGGTGTACCGGCCATCGGGCATACCAGGACAAATCTCAGTGGGCTGCCGCATCAGTGGGCTGGTGGACGATAAAAAAAAAAAGTGTTTTCGGACCTTGGCTGTCTCTTTACTGGCCTTCTCTCTGTGCCTGTCATTCGGTGTGCGCATGAGAGAATACTGCGTGTGTCACTGGCCAATCACAACCCCGAGGCCTCCGGGGGAATAAGTCCAGGACTGATTCTCTTTCCCGGTACACCCTTACTCTGCCACTTACAACATTGCAGTTGATGTGGCGGGGAAAGATACCTCTGCAATCACCATTTCAACACTCCTTCCTCTGTAAATCGAGTCTTCTGCCTCTAAAGCACCCTCACTTTCTGCCAAACAATTTGGCAGATACTTTGAGAAAAAGCCTGACAACTTCCAAAGCTTCTTCACACAGCCACCCTTTCACTTTCCCCCAATTTACCCTGTGCCGCCTCCTCTAATCCCACTGGCACTGACTTATTGTCTATCTCTCATCCCGACTTGTCCCCAGTGCAGTCTGCTCACAGCTTTTCTTGAACAGTTCTTCAACCAATCTCCGTCTTTCTCATCTGGACCATTGCTCCTGACTCTTGATGACCAGGAGATGTCTTGGTATATATTTTCCACATTTCAGCCCCCACCTGCCAGACTACCCAATGCCAAAGATATTAAGATTAACTTTGTGGTGTGTTAGAGATTTAAATAATTAGTCATTTCACTTCTTTCACTATATGTTGGTCAATTATTTTGCAGCTTTTCATCAATTCATCAGTAAACCCTCTTGGCAACAACTAAATCTTAGCAGTGGAATATTTTTATTTCAGCATATGACAAAGCGAATACAGTCAAAATATAATTAATTGTGAGATCAGGTAAAGGTCAGGCATCGTGTGCTAACATGAAGGAATAATTGGAGAGGTGTCTCAGAGATGTCAGAGTCATGAAAAAGGTACGGTGTTATTAAAAGTGTGACGACTATGAGCTTGTTATGTTATAATTAAAAAAGTTTGAGGGGTATAGTGCAAGTATAGTTCTGGATGAGCATTTAGTGCACATTAGGTTGGAACAAACATCTTGTCACACATGATGGATTTTAGGTAGCAGCTTGGAGGCACAGCTAGTATTATCAATCAGCACATAGACTTTATGACACGAAATTACTACGATGGCCATTTTGTTTTTTTTTCCTCATGCCAAGATGACTGAGCACAGCTACCTTGTTTTAGGACTATTGTCTTTGCTAGTGTTTCCCACTATAAAGGCCGCAATGGCAATAAATCTCTGTGACTCTGTTGAGATGGCTTAATCCAACTTTAGGCCATGAATCATACATTTGTCGTGTGTGTGTATCTGTCCACAGCTAATCTGAGATACTGCTGGACCCATTAGCCTAATATTTTGTACACATTTATGACTGTATACTCAAGGACCTCTCATGGTTGGGGTGATTCACGATTTTTGAAAAACATATTTTGTAACACCATTCCTTATGAGCCAATCGTAATGCTTAGACTTTAATATTTTCAGCAGCCCTCGCCATATCACGATCCGCATTACCACAAAGCAAAAGGCAATTCCACCAATCAGCTGGGCTTAAAACAAAGTTTACCTAGTCTGTTGCAATTTGACCTTTGTTATTGGCTGAAAAACTGACATCCATAAAATAGTTCCATTTCACTTTGAACTGGAGCATCTGCTGATAAATTCCATACTGATATGTTATGATCCACTAAAATTAGGCACAATACCACATGAATAAATCATTTTTCTGTTATCCTCGCCGCCATGATTATAAACACCTGGGGATAGTGATGCACAGATTGAGTTATATCCTTGGGCACCGCGGTTAATCCATGAATCAGGCGGGTTATAAAAATAAACATTCTGATTAACAGTGGATGGGTTGCAGGTGGGTGAAGTAATCCCATTGTGGCAGAAACGATAAGTGCATCCCCATTAAGACAGACGCTGTTTGCATTTACGCACGGGGCACAGCTGTGTTATTTAAATCTGCAGACATGTCAACAGGATCAGTCAGGATCTAATGTTAATTGTTCTGTTTTTTCTACATATCCAAAAGGTGACACACAGTCCAGGTTTGGATTAAAGCAGTTGTCCTCCTGATGAACCCTGAGCTCCATCAGAGCTGTCTAAAAAATGTATTTCTAAAGCTAAAAGTTTTATTCTGTATTTGATTCAAAATAAACATTTTTAGTTTTGCAGCTAAAACGTTTCATGATATTTGCTGCAGTGACATTACTGAGTGCATGGAAACTTCAACAATCACTGAAAGCAGCCTCTCTAATCTGTGCAGTAAAGACAACACTCGTACATCAAAACAACTCACAATAAAGAGATCACATGGAAAGCTCATGCTGCTGGACAGTTTTTAAAAGGCAATATAACCTATGTGGACTAGAAGAGGTGGCTTGAATTGTCCATGTGGGTGCGGGTCTCTAACCTGGAGAAAATAATTAGTTAGGATGGGTGGCAGATGGATGATTTATGTGTACATGCAGATTCGGATGATGTCAAAGCCCATCCACGCATCACTGGCAGAGATCTGCACCCCACTGAGTGCACGCTTGTAGTTTTTGAATGAATCGTCAGCAGAAAAACAAAGCCAGGAGTTTGTAACAAACTAGAACTCCACCACCATCTGTACAAGTTTTACTTTGAGAAAACGTGGCTCCGGTAATAGTCTCTTGTTTTTTTCTTCACACTTCCTCTGCCTTGTATCACTTAACCTTCTGTCAAAGTGCTGCAGCGATCTTGATAAGTTGTTGTGTTCTCTCCATTTACAAAACCACAGATTGTTTGGGTGTCTGCAGTCTGACAGGTAAATTTCTCTGACAAATGTCCGTCTCTCTGTACAACTCCCGCTCGTAAATACATGTACGTTTCATCTGTCTCTCTTTCCCAGACTGCATCACAGCGAGTCTATTCAAAACATCACCCTCAAAATGACAATGTCTTCCATCAGACTCAAATCCTATCCGTGTCATTATTGTATGAACTTTATTCAGAGCACTTTTATTTACTAATACTGGTCGTTATTACTATTAGCAGACATACAATTTAAGATGTCTTAGCAAATATAAAATTCACTGGGGATCTATAACCAAGCTATTCTCCACCAGCTGCAATTAATTCTCTACTTAGAGTTATTGAGTCATTTTTGAAATACAATATCTTAAATTAATGCTTTTGGCATGATTGTTTGTTCATCCTGACGTAAAGAGGAGGGCAGTCATTCAATGTTCTGCCACTGTCCTAATAATTTAGCCTAGAACAATTAACCCTGGATGTGATATATAGGTTTAATAAAAGTACATCATGAAACAATTTAGGATCTGATACTGCAACAGATGCAATACAGACCTTATTGCAACCAACTCCATTCCTGCATGGTCTTATCCCTTAAAAAAAGGAAAAAAAAGATTGAATGAAATTAGTTCCTTTCATGCCGTCGCTCCATTTCGATGAACTCATTACTAGGTTGCTGGTGGCTCCAATCAATTACAAAATGTCATTATTTCTTGGGGAACATTTGATCCTATACTATTTATATTTATTTTAAAGTAGACTTTGCTTAGAATGATCTCAGGTCCAGGTACATGTGGCATTTTGTCTGAGTGATTTATTCCTTTATTTTTGGATCTATGCGTAGTACAAAACCCTGTGGAAAACAATAATCGGATCACCTCCAGACATCTTGTGAGATATATAAAAATACTTTGAATAATATTATGTATCTAATATTTTTTTAATTAAAAAAGCAGGGGGAAAAGTCAACACAAATCCTGCTCATAGGTCCGTCCCCTTAAACTCAGCGTTTTAATGGGCACAGAAACTTTCCACTTTCAGCAGATAAAGATGAAAACTTTTTTAAAGAAATTGCGGATCAGCTTGGCACTGGCAGTTGGTTCATAATTTCCAGTAAACACATGATGATGAAGTAATAACGCTGAAAATTCTGTTCAATTAAATCTTCTTGAGATTAACAGAAACTCACTTTAAAGTTACCAGATGATATTTGAGGGCCAACAAATGAGCAAGCAAGCAAATCTGAGTAAATTATAATCAGTAGCAAGTGACTGTGAGCATGTTAACATGTCCCCGTGAGAAATGACACTGAAGCTTTACTAATTTCTTTAAGTAAGCTCCATCAGAGAGTAGTCTGTTGTATGATACATACTCTGAAATATGATTTGTGAGTTTCACTTTAACCTCAAAGCTCCTTCAGTGTATATCACAGTTCACAGCAACACTGAATGCTCTGTGAGGTTGTTAAGGTTAAACTACAAGACTGGTCATTAACTTCATGTTTCAATGTGACAGTTTGCAAACTAGATGTTCTCAAAAAAACACCATGTTGTAGTGTTGGTCAGGGAAGATTTCTTACTCTTGTGTCATTTCAAGTACAATTAGTCATAATCAGGCTCTCACTAGTTTCTATGTGAACTAGCTTGCATTTCTTGTCAGTTTCAACTAATAAAACATACATTGTACAATATAATACAATAACACTGTGATTATTCAGTTATGCCAAAAGTTTTTTTATATTATCCAAAATGACACATCATTGTGCTTCCTGGCTTCTTTTTCAGCTTTATCTGTAGTTCTCCACATTGGGACAATTCACTAGAGGCCCATTCAAAAGCAGTGTCCCACAGTGAAACTAACTCACATAATACCCTCAATTCCTATCTTTGTCCCATTCCTTAAATTGGTTTCTCAGCAGGTCTCATTCAGGACCAGACTTATTTCACCCAGAATCACCTTCGTTGACAGTTTCATCAGAAAAACACATGTCTCTGAATGGAACTAGCATCTACAAGAACCAAAAGCATTTGGTCCCATGTCTTAACACCTATTTCCTCACAAAAACATGCCTTTTATTGCATAGAGGTCCCTATAGACCCAAAATGTCCCCCCTTCCCCATCTTGCTACTGGACAGTTTCAATGCAGCCTACTTAGAAAGCCTGTCCCTCTGAGCAACAAGCTCACTTCTGATCCAAAATATCTGTCTCGGTTTCATTCCCTGGGCCATTTTGTAACTTATCCAATTTGCAAACAGAGCCCTAGGTGCAACTCTCTAAGATCAGACACAAAATGTCTGTCTAGCGAGTGACATCAATCGTGTTCAATGGCTCGGTCCATTCAGAAGCAAAATGACATTTAGTGGGTCAGCCAATTCCCAGCGTCCCCTTTTTCTTTCTCTCTGTCCTCTTTAACTTTTTGCCGCTCAGTGTATGCGTGTGCTTGCATATGTGCACAAGTGTGCAATAGTCTGCCTGGTTGTCTAGCATCAACCCATTATAATATTTCATTCAGTCTGCTGCCACTGTGTCCCATCTTTTTACGAGATTGCTTTGGTTGGATGGATGACTGTGTCAAACGTAGCTGTATTTGCATGGCATCTGAAAGTTTCTGTTTGCAATGCTAGAGGTGGCTCAGTCTAAAATAGCTCAACAATTATCAGATGAGTTTATTTTTTTACAGACATTCATGCCCAGAGGATGAGTCCTAATGACTGACTGACTTTCTGTCTTGTTTTAAGTGTAGTATCATTTGAACTGTTTGATGGGTGGCAAATACATTTTAGAAGGAAGCATATTGACTCTGGTGATCTTCTATTTATTGACAGGTCACAGTTTTAATTTATCCAGTAAAATATCTCAACATCGGCTTGCTTCGATTGTACGGACTGGCAGTGTTTTATTGATGCGTGTGATAATAATGTTGATGTGCTCACGGAAACTGTTTCTTCTTATGTCACTTTCTGTGTGGATCTGGTTATCCCTACTAAACAGGTGGTTATCTTTCCAAATAACAAACCTTGGTTAACCGCTGATCTTAAACCTGCTATTAACAAAAAGAAAAAGATCTTTTTTAGTGGAGACCCTCAGGAGAAAAAGGCAGCTTCTAAAGAAGTTAAAGCTGAAATTGCGAAAGCAAAGGCCAAGTATAAGGATAAGATTGAGAACAAGTATTTAAATCGAGACCTGAGATCAGCCTGGCAGGGGATTAAGTCTATGGCTTCCCTCAATAAACCAGAAGCATTAATGTGGTTGAGGACGGGGATCTGCTTAATACATTCAACTCATTCTTTTCAAGGTTTGAAAAATATGATTTCAGTTCAGAGGTCACCAAGCTCAGGGACTCCTTGGTACCCCACAGGGAAATATTAATATCTCAGGTCAATATTTTATTTAAGAAAACTAACAAAAGGAAAGCTTTTGGCCCTGACGCCATTTGTGGTCGTACTCTGCACCACCGTGCTGATCAACTTAGTGTGATTTTCACCAAACTTTTTCAAATGTATGTGTTTGAATGATTTTAGACCGGTAGCACTTACTTCCCTCGTAATGAAAAATTTTGAGAAAATATTAAAAGAGGAGGTGATCTCCCTTGAGGAGGGCAAACTCGACACACTTCAGTTTGCCTACCAAACAAATAAGGGAATAGAAGATGCCAAACTTTTTATTCTGGACAAAGCTTTGAAACACCTGGAAAAACCCAAAGCTCATGTCAGACTTTTATTTGTCGATTTCTCTTCAGCTTTTAATAAGCTGCAACCTCACATCCTGATCGAGAGGCTGGCTTCTTATTTTAACTTACCCCACCAGCTCCTATCTCTGATTTTAAACTTTTTTAACAAATAGACCACAACAGGTCTTAGTTAATGGTGCCAGGTCAAACATACTGGTTTCAAATACAGGTTCTCCGCAGCGTTGTGTTCTCTCACCACTGCTTTTTATTTTGTACACTGACAGCTGCAGGTCTTGTAAAGAAAGTAGTTTTCTTGTAAAATTCTCAGATGACACTGCTCTTTTATCACTCCTCCAGGGAGCGGAGTTGGACCATGGCTGCGCTCTTACTGATTTTGTTAAATGGTGTGATGACAGTTTCCTTGATCTAAATGTCTCTAAAACCAAAGAACTCTTGGTGGACTTTAGAAATAACAAGACTACTCCTTTGGCTAGTGTTATTCATGGTGAAGATGTTGATATAGTGGATACTTACAAATATCTCGGCACGATATTTGACTCCCGTCTCAGATTTGATATAAACGCTGAGGCAATCGTAAAAAAGGGTCAGCAACTGTTTTAACGTGTCGAAACCCATCTTGTGTACTGTGTACCTTTCATACATTGAGAGCCTGTTAACTTTTTCTTTTGTTTGCTGGTTTGGTGATTTGTCGGTGAAAGACAAAAATTGTCTTGGCAGTGTGGTCAAAGTCTGTTCAAAAATTATTGGAGTGAAGTTGACTGATCTAAACTCTCTCTGGGAGCGTCGGGTCCTCCAGAAAGCAGTAAGTATCATTAACAGCGAGCATGCTCTATCCAAATAATTTACATTAATGACGTCAGGGCAGCGTTACTTGCCGTCACACAGAAAGACAAACCGCTCCTCCAGTTCATTCATTCCCTCCGCCATTAAGCTGCTGAATGCAGAATAGATTTCTTTTTTCTTTTCCTTGGTGCCTGGTACAGTCCTTTGCACTAACCCTTAGGGCTTTTATATGTGTACATGTATATGTATATATATATATATATATGTATATATTTATTTATGTATATTTTGTGTGCAAGGAATCTTGGCACTTCACTTTGCACTTGCACTTTGCACTTTATTCTGACCAATACTTTTGTGCAATATTCTCAAGCACTTTATTCAGCTGTTTCTCATTCAGCTGTATTAGTATAGTATTGTGTAGTATTGTATTTTATTTCCCCGCTGGTCATTTATCGCCTCCTCTGATATTGTTGTGTAGGAACGAATGTTGTTGATTACTGTTTGTTTATGTGAGGTTGGGCTTGTAGAAACTGAATTGCCCCTCGGGGAAAAATAAAGCTGAATCTGAATCTACAAAGAAATCATTTCAGCCACATCTTTCAGTTATCTGTCTCATACGCATCTAATTTTAGGTTTCAAGTCTATTTTCTATTTCTATTTTACACATACAACTACAGTCATTGTGTATTAGTTGTTCAGCACTGTACCCAAGGCTCGATTAGTACTCCCATGGGCACTGAAGCTCATGTTCATTCCACAAGTTGATAATTCTTCCCACAGACTTTTTGAGGCAAACTAACGACATTGTATTGTGGCCTGCTAACCAATCATGGTGTGCCCAGCTATCAAATTGACAATAGAGTCAATTGTAAGACTTATTTTCCTGGAAACAACTTTTATTTTATCCTTATCGGATAACAATGCTGTTAGGTGGAAACCGTGTAGCCTTGAAGCCTTTTGTCGTATTTCTGTGGAGCCAGAGCAAAAAAAAGTGCACTTATTTCCTTCCATCATGGAGAGCCAATTCTCCTCAAGGGCCCCTGGGCACTTCCCCGTATTGCCCGTATGGTAGATCCAGCCATGAGACTATCTGAACACCTCCAATGTAGACACACAGATGGAGCTAAATGTGCTGCTAACACTATGCTTTGTGTGTAGACATGCTGTCGTGGTTCCCAGTTGATGGATCGTAATGACTTCGGTAGCCCCCATGACTTATCCTTTTGTCCCATCATGAGGCTGAGATTTTTAGTTTTGGGTGAAATCTCTCGACAGCTATTGGATGGATTGCCCTGAAATTCTTACTGACAGTTATTCGTTCAGAAACTTTAAACTACGATTTTTTTTATTGGCTCTTATGAGCAGAATCCCCAAAATGTCTTCTGTGTCAACCAAAATATGAACTTGTCTCATGTGAATAAACCTCCCACCTGTTTGTTCCTCTCCTCCAGACTTTCACATCTTTTTCATTCCTGCACTTTTGTCTCTTTCAGTCTATTTGCCAATCCCTGTCTTTTTTTACGTCTCCCATCTCCTCCTCTTGAGATACTGTGAAATCAGTCATATTCATGTAATGGCCATGTGGTTATTGTCTTGATCATTTCCCTTTTTTTCAGGGGTCATTTAGCGTTAATTGAGTTTAGTGTACTCACTCTCTCCTACTCTTTCCCTCTCTCTCTCGGTCAATTGCTCTCTCTCATGCACACCCACAATCTCTCATTTAAGTGTGTTTGTCTGGTTCGTGCAACTTCTGTCTCTGCACTTCCACCGTTTATTCACTCTTGCCTCTGCTGTGATTCATCTCTCTGTCTCTGGCTACGACCACATCACAGGCCATCATGCTGAGTTTCCAAATTGCCCGTCTGCTTATACTTCTACTCCCAAGATGTCACCCGTATCCGATATCAATATGAAATGACAGCGATGTCAAAAAAGACAGTGAGAGATCACATCCGATTATATTTTTTTTCTAAACATCTCCCTGTTACAGTACAGAGAGGGAGACCCAATTGCAGTTCCAGTTCAGAGTTTTTATTTTTCAAAGTCAATCAACAAAAATCTTCAGCCAGTAGGGCAGTTCAAAAGTCCACAACAAAAATATTCACTCGTACGAGGAGTAATCAAAAATGCAAAAACAGAAGCTTGGCAGGGCAGAAAAAACAAGCAGAATCCAACAAGGTGAACAAAGAGGTCAATCTTACAGTTCAGGGCTCCAACAGCACTCACAGAGAGAAGGACAGGACAATCTGACACAGAGCATGGAGTGAGCAGAGTTTAAGTAGGCCAATCAATTAGGCCAGCACAATCAGGGGCAGGTGGCAAACAATTAAGCAATCATGGGCAGCTCCAGACAAAACCACATGGCCAGGCCGTACACAAAGGAACCACCAGAGGGCAGGCAAAAAGGTAAACAAAGACATGACAGAAAGTGACAGATAGTGACACTCCCACTAGTTTCTGACACATTTTAGTTGCGCCTTCAGAGTTTGACCACAGGCATCTGCCCAAATACCGATCCAGTCAGCTGTCCTACTTTCCCCCCTGTCATTGTGTCTCACTGAATTCCATGGTAACAAGCTGCTGTGTTTCTAAAACTATGAAGAAAGAGAAAAAAGTCTTAGAATTTCTCATTGTTGCCATGGTAATATGTATTTCACCTAAATTGTAGTGTCTGGTGTTGAACCTCACATCCTCAGGTTACACCTTTCCTACAGAAGACAATTACTTCATCTGGTGTTTTGATGATTTTTAGCTGGTGCATAATCACCCATAGGTGATCGATTGGTTTGAGATCTGGTGATTTGGTTTGATGAGAATAAAAATGATGTAAGCTGTATTTTGTTGTATTGTTATTGTCAGTTATTTGGTTCTGCATGTCTCTTGCATCCATGGATAGAAATCTGATGGATGAGATCGTTTATATGAATTTAAGATTTCCCAAACCAATAATCTCACAGTATTTTATCATTGCCAGCCAGATGGACTTACACATAAAGAAATGATCCAGAGGAATTAGAACATCCTGTCAATTATTGAGTTTTTCTATAGAGGAGAAATTAGATTTTCGGAGGTTTCAGTAATACGTTTGGCACACATGAATAGAATGAGACAAAGAGACAATGAGGACTTCAGATAGAGACGCAGGGATGAGTAGATGCATTTGACCCCTTGATGATGACATGAATCTGATTTGTGTGTGTTTCTGTGTGTGAACTGCCCGATGGGATAAAAAAAAGAAAATGGAAATGCAAATTAGGTTTTGATGAGTAGAAACTAAGGACTAAACATTGTCTAGTTTACCCCCATGAGTCTCTTTGTCTTCATCTTTCTCTTGTTTCTTCCTCTGGCATTGCACTTTTATATTGTTTCATTCTCTCTTTCAGCTCTTCCCTAAATCCTACATGTCTCTTTTTACCTTTTTCCCCTGCTTTCTGTTCATTTTTTCAAGCAGAAAGCAGAAAATTGTAACAGCATACAAATGAACAGACTATAGAAAAGAGCATATTTACAGGACACTTAGAAGGAGACATGCATTTCAAAGGTAGCAGACAGAAGACAAACAGCCAGGTAGGCACACATGAAAAAAGGACAACTTATGCAATCTGACAAAGAACTGCAGCCTGAAGTGACTCACAAGCTAACAAGGTGCAGCTGCGGAGATAAGAAGCAATATGAATGACCATCAGCTGTGCAGACAGATGGAATTTACAGCTTAATTTGTATATTCATCATCTCAACCAACATTCTTGTCAGTAATAATAATGTACTCACTGAGTTCATCGCTGAGATCTGGGTGATCGGGACAAAAAAGGGGAAAAAAACTGTGGACAAAGTATAACTTGTCATTTTGGATATGACTCAATTCATTTAGAGTCATGCAAGCAATTCACAACTAAGTAAAGTAAATTCAGCTAAACTGGTTTGAGTTTTATTTAGTGCATTTGTTGGATATATTTGAGACTAGATATACACAGACTTTTTGGAGTGTTTGAGTTCCCAAATATAAGGTATGTGTAATTGTATTTTTCATTGTAAGGGTAAAGCAAAGTAATTAAACATGTGTGACTAATTATTTTTCATTACTTGCTCCATTCAAACACTTATTCTGTGTATGTATGTGTGTGTGTGTGTGTGTGTGTGTGTGTGTGTGTGTGTGTGTGTGTGTGTGTGTGTGTGTGTGTGTGTGTGTGTGTGTGTGTGTGTGTGTGTGTGTTAAATCTACAGTATGAAGTTTATTTCATTTGTGTATCCAGCGACAGTCTGGTGTGTTAATCTCTCCTCCATCACATCACTCTTTTAGAAGAACGATTAGAGAATCTGTTAAAATTTCAAATGGAATCCATTATGGCTGGACGCAGCTGCAAACCTCATATCTGGTAATGAGTCACATATCAATAAAACATATGGACCTACAGCACTTTGAGCTCAGTTCAGGATTTTTTTTAAGTTTAAAAAAAATAAAAATAAAAAAGTGAAAATCCACACCGAATCAACATAAGCAAAAATCTAAATGTTTTCAAGGTTTTAGAGGTAGTTATCCTCAAATATTGCTTTAATTGGTTGATGTCTACAGAGTTGGGTTAAAATATTACAAAAATAAATAATAAAATGGTGCTGTCAAATCATTATTACATTGAAGATGTGTTGGCAAGGTTGTGCTTTAATAAGGGTGCATTCATTGGATGTTATAGCATTCATCTGATAAAGTTTAAGCTTAAATTTAGGCTTTGAAAAAAAAAAAAACATCCCACCCTTAGAGATAAAATAAGTGAAGTTCTAACTTCAAGCTGTACTCTCTGTAAATCAATAGTTCTCTCACTCTCTACAAAGGGTGACATTCTAGGGATACAAAAGCAATACCTGTCAGGTTGTAGTTATTTACGAAGCACTTTTACAATCAGGTAAAAATGACCTGACAAGAAGAAAAGGTACAACATCAAAGGATGAAAGTAAGAAAAATCAAACTGCAACAATGTATTGCCCTGATTTATGTACATCTTATCTTCTTGTACCTAATATTCCTTATCATTTACTTTCATCACTGTTTCTTTTTCTCTCTTCTCCTTGTCTCTCCCCCTTCTCCCTGGCATCTAAGAAACCCCTATGATGTCATGATGGTGTAATACCAGACTATCTCTGGTTTACCTCAATCGATCTTTAATTTGACAGCAGGGATTAAAGTGTGGAGTTCCCCCTGACAGAGCATCACACACACTCAAGTAACCACAAAAAAACAGATGGATACGCTCACAAACACCACGGTATGACTCTATGACGGAGTTCCCTGATAGCAGATAATTATCCGTGTAATTTACAACTGGTGTGCGCAAACATGCTGAGAATGAGTGCAGGAAAGGAAGGAGAAAAACTGGTGGAACTAAAGGGCCTGGCCCATGTTTTTTTTCGTCGCCAAGAAAAATGTTTATCATGAAGCAAAAAACAGTAAAAACCATCTGCAGCCACCGTAGATCTCAGTGTAAATTAATGGCGCATGGAAAACGATGAAAAGGAGAATTTATGACATCCAAATATTTGAGGGTATAGAGAACACATGCGAGTTAGATAGAGGCTTTGGTTAGTTTCTCCGCCTGGAGCTTGGTGCAGACAAATAAATGTTCATGTTGGCACACACATCAAAAGAAGAGCAAACCTTTTTCAAACATATAACAGACGGAATATTTTTAAAAACAGGAAAAAATAGGATTAACTTTAATTACACTTTTTTTTTTCAGTTAGTCATTACTTAAGGCTATCATGTTTGAACATAAACCCTGAGAAAGTCAAGGCAGGCAGTATAAAATGCATTACAGAATGACAGTATGTACGGGTATCAATGCTAAAGTGAACACACACTTGTACCTGACCTTTAGGAGGGCATTGCACTGACTAAAATTATTTTTGTGAATCATTTAACCTTTAACATAACCACTACACACCTAATACCAACCCTTACCCTGACCATAACTTAATCCTAACCTTAGACTTACCAAAAACACAGTATAAAGAGTAACTTCACACTTTATCATGTATGATGCACCGACCTTTACTGACTGAAAGGTTCAACTCTGCATCTTTTGACTCCCCTTTGTTGCAGTTAGGTGTGATGAGATGTAGACTTGTGTGACAACAGCCAACTGTAATAGGTAGTGCATGGTGAAGCGCTGTACTGCATAGGCTGAAGACAAAGTGTCACTAAATGGCAGTACAAGCAGGGGTTTCAGCCTGGGTGTAGTTACTCTTTAACACTAAGATTTTATGGTTTACCCCTGTAGATACCTGCATCTTGTGCCCAAAAGTGGTCAACAAGTTTCCATGACGTCCATGTGCGATATGTGATTAATACAACTACTTGTCTTAATTTGTAAATATTGGAAGTAGTCGGGAATTGGAATTTACATTCCAATTTCATCTATTTATTAAATTAGACATTGTTATTCTATGTGTATCAGCAAATCAGTATCAGGCTATGCAAACAAGTTGGTGCATGTTTGTGTATTTGGGCCATTTTTATACAGTGTACATATCACAGATAGGTATTGGGATAATACAATGGATGTAAGAGCCTTGAATAAAGAGCCACTCACTCTTAACCCTAGCCTCCCTGCTGTATGGTGATATGAGCTGTGGCATTTGAGAGAAGTGCTTTAATTCTCTGCAGTGTTAATTTTCCATTATATGGCCCAAACAAATATCAAAATTTGGAATGGCTGTTTCATTTTGATGTGTTGAAGTTTGCTTGTGTCTCAAAAGCCTGAGAAAAGATGGCAAAATAGACTACTAGAAGTACATTAATATGTTATTATATAAGGATAGTAATTAATAATTATAGTTAATATTTAAAAGTTTTTAAATTGTGTAATATTGTTTTGAAAATGTATTTGTAGCATTTTAGATCTGATTTATATGAGTTGGAGTCTTGTCAGCCTATGTAGCCATGGTTGCTTTCATTACAATACCAAAAACTTCATTCATTTATTCATATACTGAAGAATGTGAACCCGGGAAGATGTTGAGCAACTTTTAGGTGACCCCAAACACTATAAGTACCTGAGCCACAACCTTATCATTTTACATAGACTAACAGAATGCACAAAAACAAAAAAATCCATCACTGATGCATACACACAGTCACACGTGGGAGGAGAAAATACGCTTTCTCCCTGGGAATGTAAAAAGTCTGTTTTTATATAGCACAGCAGTAAGTATGGGTGTGGATCAGGGTGATGAATGGGGCGTGTGACCTATTGAACTTTCCTTATCGTAATCATGTTGTGTTAGATGTCTATAGTACTTCTCGGCTTTACTACTACTTAAAAATAATGTCTTTGAATGTACAGAATTGTCATCTTATGTTTCACAGGATCGTCTAATGGGACTATTTAGTTTGGTAAGTGAGTGGTGAATGCAGTTACATCATTTACAGTGAACTCTGCTTAAACCCAACAAGGAAAATAAATCAAGATTAATTGGAGCTCAAACTTCCTCCTCTAGTCATTTTGCTGTCTCGCAGGACTTCTCCTTGCTTTCCATACCCCTCCCCCGCACAGAAACACACACTCTAATTGCCAAAGTATACATCTTTAGTAAAGCATGTGCCAAGACACACACACACGTACACGCATAAGTGTGTAGTAACTCTTCGTTTCTCTCAACTAATCCACAGCTACAGAAATTCCCACACACTCAGACAACACATAAATATTGCAAAAATAAATATATACACATGCAGATTCTTGATGTTTCTCAGTTGTTTATCTATCGCCGTGCCGCCCATCTATTAGCAAACACTTTGTTGACAGAACAACAGCCACATAATTAGGTTAGTGTCTTCAAGACTTTGCTATCACAAGCCTCCAGCTCTCTGATTACCATAACAATTTGCATAATTTTTGCTTGATTACATAACATGAAGATGGGAGCTGTAGCCGACGGCACGCTCTAAGTGCCAAGAAGCGATTAGTCGAATTGATTACAATATCAATCAATGACATTCATTAAAACATCATGAACTCCAAACGCTTGCTTAATAAAAGTAACTGTTAATATTGCAAGCAGATGGGGCAGAATTACGCTTTGTAATTATCCTTCAGACTGGAGTGTTGGGATATAAATTGGCGAGGTACTCTTTGTGTTTTAGCATTAATACTGTTGATGTCCTCAAAACAATTAATTGGCCTTTAAAGCAGACTTGTTATTGATGTGAAAATGAAGTAGCCATCCTTTTAAAAATTCTAATGTTATCATGGAAAGATTTTATTCTCTGCAGAATTTAATTGAGAGAGCTGAGGAGAATTTGGAGACCTTTTCAATCGCTATGATTGATTATCTACCGGTTATTAAATGAGAAGTTTAAAATGATGATCTGTAGATGTTGTATTAGTTATTGCATTACATATGATACTAAATTGTTATTTTACATCAACGTTTATTTGTGTGTGTGATTAAAAGAAAAGAAAAATCATTTATAGGGAAGAAGCACTATTTTAGTCATATAGCTGACATAAGGTGCAAAGTGAAAAGAAAATAATTGTTTATTTTGGTCCCCTATATCCATAGTTTCCAGCTCTCCTCCCAAACCCCCTTACTACCCAGGAATCCCAAGACCATGACAGACATCATCAAAAACCAACAGCATACTTACACAATGGAATTGGATAATTTAGCTAATAGTTTCCTCCATCATCCATGATGACATCCCTAGAGATAGCCAGGCAGATATGTATATATATGAAGTGACCCAAAGAGTATATATCTACTATACTAGGTACATGTATGATATGCATGCATAATATTCTGAAAAAAATAAGCAAACAAAATATATAAAAACATAACAAACAAAGACAGTTATTAACTAATATTTATAATAAAACACTTATTTTACATAAAAATAGAAAGCATAGTGGGAAATCATAATCCAGGAACTTATGGTACTATATTCATGTTATGGACAACCATCAAACTACATTAATAAAAACTGCCACTGTGTGTACAATAAGTGGATGCTTAAACA
This sequence comes from Scomber scombrus, assembly GCF_963691925.1. Taxonomy (NCBI): domain Eukaryota; kingdom Metazoa; phylum Chordata; class Actinopteri; order Scombriformes; family Scombridae; genus Scomber; species Scomber scombrus. The sequence goes on from NC_084984.1 coordinate 20,145,057, forward strand.
TGTCATTTATTAAGCAGCAAATTACATAAGTGGCACAAAATGTAAAAGCACTCCTGCTGATTCAGTGATGTACCAGATGAATTTGAGTCATTTCTTTCACACGGTTCAATAAAAACAATAAATCTTGACAATATTGAAAACTACAGTAAGTACATGTAACATTTATGTATAGCAGTGTAACACATTACCTCACACACATTCAGCCATTTGTCACTTTGTGCTTTCAGACGGTGTGCACTACAGCATAGTTGGACATTACAGTAAATGAATGTGGTCTGTATTATATTTATTGATTTATTCCACACTGATTTCATTTCCTTTGTAAATGTGGCAGGACAGCTGTTGATTTGCAGATTGCAACACTGAAGGTTGTGGAGTGTGTCAAGTAGTACATAGGACACAGGAAATATGAGAACACAAATACATTGAGACTTTAAGACATAACCATGACCAGCTGTCATTTGAAGAGCCGAAACAAAACTACATATGCAACAATGCTGCTATTTATAGACTAGCTTTGTTTCAGAGGCCCCTTCTATCCAAGATTGAACCACATGATTACATTACCTGTGGCTTCATTTATAAAAGTTTTCTTAGTTTAAACTTACTTATTCTTTAGTTCACTTCCCACAATAAAGTTTGATCCATTAAAAAAAAAAAAAGTATACACTCTTTTTTGAGAAGTTTAACTGTAGAATATCTGAAGCACCTGCTATCTATGACTCTCCAGCTCCTGTTCTTCTTCTATGCCCGAAATCACATCATGATTCCAACAAATAAAAGCTGTCTGGAAGATGAAGCAGCTTAGATACTCCTCATCTTCAGGGCTCAATTATTTGGAAATGCAAAAAGTGCCAAATTTGCCATGGCAGGGTTACTGTTTTCCAATCAGGCACAAAATGAACAGCAGATCCCATCTTGATTTTCACTGGAAACACATTTCGGTCGTCAATTCATCTCGCCTGCGAGCGGTAATGAACTACGGCAAAGAAGTTGTTCATAATTTGTTTCCTTTCATGAGCAACTTCAGCCTTCCTTGCGTACATACTGCAGGATGATAAAGATTGAGGCTTGACAGACACTTTGTATAAGATATGATCATTTCCACATCAAAGTCATCTTTGATAAATTAATAAACTCGTAAGCACTTATCCTATCTGTAATCTTTTTTAACATTTTTTTTACTGTGGCAACAAATTAAACTCACTAACATTTAACTTTTAGTCAAATGCAGTTCTGAATGGCGCCAATAAAACTCAAACTTGTAAACTTGACATAATTCTTTGTTTGTAGACTAATTATATTAACAAAATGTTAAATCAATACTGAAATAAATTGGTTCCATTTATTAACAGGATGCTGCAGATGTGACGCATGCTCCGCTCCTTCCCTTCCATTTACAAAGTTTCTACTCAACCTGCTGCACTCATCGCAGATCGCTGCAGATAAGCGCGAGGGCCCCGGGATTGAAACGATAACTGCGAGCGTAATCTGTTACTCTTCAGCCCCGATGGTAATGCAGCCGCTGATCTGATCTCCAAATGTCAGCTGGTTCATTATTAAACCCAAAGTGCTGCGATCCTACCTGTCATTTAGCTGCTGTTTTGAAGGTCAACAGCTTAAGGAGTATTCAGCTCAATACCTGACAGAAACACACACACTTGCACACACTTTGACACACGCTCATACGCAAAAACCGCAAGTGCACACCTCCGCACGATCACACAACACACAGTGACGCAAACACACTCCAATAACTCTAAATGTCTGCTGTCAATCACTTTCTTGCCTATCCGGCGTTCTATCTTTAGCTCTTACTATGAATCTAATATGTGTGGACTTAAATGTGATGAAAGTTCATCTAAACTGCCGTCCAATCATGCATGAGGTTAGGACTTTATATATCATATGAAGGGACCACAAACAAATCATAGGCTGTACATTCAAGCTCACACACCTAAACTTTTATGCCTTCAATGACCCTAGGCTTCTTATTTAAAGCACTATAAATGCAATTTTAATCTCAAAGATTGTCTTTTCCCCCGCCATTTGTCAGTCACTCTGTCTCATTCTCCGTCTCTCCCTCTGTCAGATCTTCATAATGAGAGCCAGTCGCCTTTAACCCCACTACAATAAACTCTCTTCTCTTACCTTTTTCCCCTCTTTTTCCGTCATACAAAATTCAGCAGCGAGGAAGATCGCGGAAGAGAAGGGTCAAGGACTTTAACTGTCATTAGCATTTAGATTTGAACCGGTATGAGGTTTGGGATGCGAGGCGGTAAGATTTTCAAGTGGTGACGAGAAGGAGGGCGAATAGAGGGGACGCACGACGAGACGCGGCGGAAACGACAATATGAAATGAGAGAGAGAGAGAGAGAGAGAGAGGGAGGAGGAGGGTAGGGCGATAAAGCTGCTATAAAACTTGTTTTTCAAGCAAACCTGAATTGGAAGAGTAGGCTAGGTTTAAAGAGGAAAGCAATTTGAAAAATTGAGAGCGGGTGACTGGATGAGTGAGGGATTGAAGGAGGAGAGAGGAGGCGAGATGCGTGCGGATGAGCGAAAAAAATAAATTGTGATAGATATAAGAGCGAAAGGCAGATGAAGAGAAGAGAATCTGAGGACTTCTCATCCTCTTCGCTCTCATCCTTTTACATCATTACGGAAAGGAAATTAGTTGAAGGCAGAGAGAAAGAGAAGGGTGGAATATTTTCAAGCAACGGTGACAAGAAACCTAGAAGTTTCAGTCTATGATCCTGTGTAGTTTAATGTATGAAGTGTGGTCCTGCTACTGGAGGCATATTTCATGTATAAGTGTATTCCAATGACTTCACACATTCATTAATGAATCGGCAGTTAGTGATACTCTCAATTTTACATTTGTTTCCTTTTATTTTACTGGGTTACATCAGTAATTTTGCATGCTTTTGTGTGTAATATTTATTATTTCTTTCATAATGAAAGACAATGAAACCATGGCTGGCATGGAGGTGGGAAACATAAAAATCTAAGCTGTGAAACTTGTTGAAAAAACTCTTTTAATCACATCTACTCCTTCACCCTTATGAAAAAAACAAGCAGATTATTTTCTTTTTTCTTTTTTCATTTCAAAAGTTTCAGTGCTGGATACAAAGATGTTTTTTTTTTTTTTTTTAACTTTACTTTCAGTAAGAATGTTTCCACTTCTCACTTGTGTGGGCTGCACATTCGACCAGATTCAGTCGTCATCTCACAAATCACGCTCGGAGGGGCTCAGATTTAAAGGTGAGCTCAGAGAAACTTCTCATATTCAGCAGATGAATGTGAAAACAGCCACCTTGTCTCAGACTGAGCACACGTATCATTCTGCACAGTGAAACTCAAACATGAGTAATAAGTTAAAAAAACACATTTTTGAGAGGAACTGAAAGTTAAATGTACTTGTTTATATCCTGTGCTTTGCTTCAGAACCCTTCCTAATGTATACTATGAAGCAAATAAAGCAAAGAAAGTGAAGTTTATTTTTACTCAGATAGACTGAATAGAAGAGATGGAGGGGAAAAAATGGAGTGAAGAGAAGAACGGAAAGAAAAAGCAGCTTCATGGCTCTCTCAGGTCCTCGGGTATGTTTGTTTCAGATGTGAGCGTCTCCCTTTGGGATGGGGCTGAGCCAGTTGCAGTAACTCATCTCTTACCTCACAGTTAAGGCTCAAACTAACTTCATGACAGGGTGCTTCCCATAACACACGCAGTAACTCTCCTTCTTTTTCCTTTAAAAAAAAAAAAGTAATCCCTCTCTTTCTTTTTTTGCTCCTTTCCCCTGTCCTTCATCTCCTCCTCTCTGCTTTGCTTCGACTGACTGACATGTTTGGTACCAATGTTATCTCTAAAGCATATTATCTCCATGTATTCATAATCATTCCAAGACATGTTACATTCCTGAAAGGATATGGGACATTTTGAACTGAGCCCTTTTACAAGGTTGGGAAAAAAAAAAAAATATATATATATATATATATGTAAGTGAGACTAATTTAAAACACTGTATCTCACTTAGCTCCGGTCTGGCTTGAAGGCCATGTAATGGTTACAGAGCAATTTCCTGTCTGGCAAGCAAGGACATCTATGTAGGGGTCAGAGTTCAAAGATAATCTAATTCTCCTAAATACAATTAACAGATTTGTAAGATAATGTCACACTGAAAATTAAGATGTATATTTGTGCGTGCATGCGTGTGTGTGTGCGTGTGTGTTAGAGACAGAGCAAGACAGACAGACCTGCACCTGTTTCTGATTTAAATACCCTGATACAGATCTCAGACTGGTTTTTTACTCTGGTTGACTCTCTTAGAGGCACGAGGGAATGAGCTGTCTGTTTGGCATGCGTGTCTGCTGTGGAAATACGGTGTGTGTATGTGTGTGCGTCAGTGATAAAGAGCATGTATGTGAGTGACCGAGCATTTGGCCCTGTACAAATGCATCTCGCAAATGCATGTCCTGTATGTGTGTGTGTGAGTGTGTTCACCTTTTACTTGCATTCTGCTATAAACACATGCACGTGTGTATGTGTGCGGGGGTGTGTGCCTTCAGCAGGAATGGTTTATACTGAATCAAACACACCTGTGTCTGAACTAGTAAACCCAGTCATGTAAATCTACCTCCTTCCACTCCATCACTGGTTACAAACTCAGGAAGTCAGTCCAACAGATTGTTTGATATTCAGAAATATGTTTAGTCTTGGAGTTAGTAACCCCATTTGTCTTTTGTGAGAAATATAGAAGTTCAGCTGCGAAACAGACTGACCCTCAAGGCCACGGCTTCATTTTCAAGCCTGCGCAGGGTTAGACTTTCTCGTTGGTGGTGCCCAAAATGATGGAGAGATATCCAAAGACACGCTGCACACACTCTTCTTGTACATTATAAGTTTTGAGGAGGATCAGCTCTTATTGAAGTCTCTCAGTGGTACACACCATCTGCTGAGGTTGCTTAGCAGTTATAATGAGGGTATAAAATAGATCAGATAGATGCATCTGACCTTCAGCGGTCACTGAAACCAATTTTATCTTCAGAATTATAAAGCTGCATATTGTTGTAGAAAAGGGGCAGAAACCTTTTACCTCCGTATTTTGTCATTTTTTAATGTTTTCTCATAAATCAAAGCTATAGGTCACCCTTTACATCTATCCGTTGGTTTTACTTATATTTAACCAATGAAAAGCATTAAAAAGAGCTTGTGACTAAATCTAGTCAATCTACTGTAATCCCTCGATTTTGGACATACAATGATTGTGCCTGACACTGATGCACTAAAACATTTTCAAACTATAACTTACAACACTCTTTCATATACTGACTTATTTGATGACTAAAACCATTGGACAGCAGTAGTTATTATTAATGATCAATTAGAGCCAGACCAGATATATCAATCAACAGATATTATCATAGATATATTGGTATCAGTGTTTATGCCGACCTTTTTCCTAATTCAAGTTTAATATATGTAAATTATATTCCCAGTGAAGTCATTTTATAAAAAATAAATGTGTTCTTAAAATGTAAAATATCATGGCCTCCATTACATATCTTGGTCACAAATGTTTGGTAACCACATTAGAATAAAAATGTGCACTTCTCTATATATTCTGTATATGTAAGATCATTGGCCATTATATCAGTATTGGAATTTTTTTACTCCCTAATATTGGTGTTGTCATTGGCCCCAAAAATCCAGTATTGGTCGGACCCTAGTTACAATCATTCAGGATAAGTAAAAAATATACCAAAAAATAAATAAATAATTGTTTTGCTGTGTTTTTTTTCAAAGACCGATTTCATCTGTTTTTAAAAATGTAAAATTACAGACACACAAAAAGAAAAAAAAATAACAACAAAAAAACCACACAAAACTGAGGGGTTAAAGAATGAAATTGAAACTTTCTGACAGCTAAACAACCTTGGGGCAACTCTGTATTAAGAGTCTATTATTATAGAGTCAATTATCTGAAGTCTGAAAGTGCCAAACAGGTGACACTGAGGCCTTGACATTGCCTGAATCATTTGGTTCAGAACTTTTTAAAGTTTAGTGAAAAGTTAAATTGAGTGTGTGTGACATTTTATTCCACACTGTCAAACCATATCAAAGAAGCCATTTGGCACAGCGAACTGCACCACGAACCTGGAAGCTAGTGTGATATGTTTTTCTCTTTGGGCTGTTTTGACTGATACTGAGTACAAGGGTATGTGTCTGTGTGGCAGTGTGTACGCACACACACACACACACACACACGCACACACGCACGCACACACGCATGCATGTTCATATGTGTTTTCCTCTGTGGTTTCCACTGTATGTGTCCCTGTGTTTTGGTATTTCCGCTTTATTTGTGCATTAATGTATGTGTCTTGGGGATTTTTTTCACAGGTGTGTGCACAAATGCAGTCACAGTATGTGCATGTGTTTGTGTATGTGGGCGGGTGTGTGTATGATAATGTGTTCTACTTCCAAAATCAACTCCCTTGAGGCTAGTAAAGCGTGAATGGTGTCTGAGAGGAGATAAACACACAGTGGGATGACAGCTTCCCAACCTGTACGCTGTAAGCGAGCGCGTGTGTGTGTGTGTGTAGTTATGTCTTTGTGAGGACCAATATGATTTATACACACATACTCTTCACAGCCTTTTCAATGGTTAGGACTTGGTTTTTGGGTTACTTTGGAATTAGATTATTCTAAATGAGTTGGGACAGTTGAAGTCCTCACAGGTATAGTAATAAATATGCATGGGTGTGTCGGTGTGTGCACATGTATTCAGATGGTGAAAAACGTTTTTAAATTATTTCAATTTCAAAAGGTTAATTATTTCCTTGACCTCTGTTTCCTTCACATAATTTCTACCTTTCCTGCATGAGCGCAGTGGTGGTTTTAACAGATGAAGAAAAAAACAATAGATTAACATGTTACTGAGAAAGAGGAATAAAAGAATGTCTGTCAGTAATAATTACACTCAGCTCGCACACTGTCGAAACTCAACTTTGGTTAAATTTACTTGCAAGCTAAGTCTACACAAACCTTTAGTATCAGTTTTAATCCTTATACACTAATGTGCTGATATGTTTGCAGATATAACTTATCAATAGGCAGAATTTCAGTCACATACTCACAATAAATGACATCCTGAATGTGAATCAGGCTTAAAAGCTTTTTCTCAATAGTATATCGCCTCCTTTACGCTATTATTCCCACCTCTGTTGTCTTTGAGCTGTTTAATGAAGGCTTAATACAAAGATTGAAAGAAACACAAATACCATTTGTTGTAGCTTTGATATTTCATGGCGCTTTTTTTCTTTCCCTTTTCTTACATCTTATTAATAAATCCCGTCTTTAATCCACAGTAATTGGATGACGCGCTTGTTTTTGGATTACAGATTGTGCTTTTAAGGTCATGGCTATAAGGTTACTCTTGTATCTTGAGTTTACAAGCTGATAAAATGCCTTCACAATTCAAATGCAGTGATTTCATGTGTGTCTGCGCTTGTTTGCGGCCTTTAATGTGCACGTTTAGCAAGCAAAGCACTGAGTTGTCTCATTTATCATACAGCTTAACTCCATATCTAGCATCATTCATTAAAAAAAAAAAAAATCCCTTAGAGCAAACTAAAGTTGTTTTTCTTGGAGAGAAATGATAGTCCATCTAAATAGAGGGAACCCAAACTTTCATTACGACTTCAGATAAGCAGGCGGCTGAACCTGTAATGTAGTTTTGAGTTACAATGTGAGGAATGGGGGGCTGTGGGAGGATTGTAAATAGCCTAGTAAATCACTAATATGTACTGCAGACGTTCTACGAAGTCTGCCACGGCAGATAGTAGTATATTGGAAAAGTCGATTTAGCCGTCGGCCAGATATACTGTACATCCATTATCAATGGCATTGCTACTGTAGAGCTTAATGGACTTAAAGGTTGCAGTCTTTCTCAGCGCAGCTTGTGAAGCAAATGTAGTTGAAAGAGTGAAGCGGGTCTATTATGTTCAGAACTATAAAATTGTATAATACTGCATGAAACCTCTATCACTGTTTTTCAGTGAAACTAAATAGGCTTTATGTCCAAATTCACTCTTTGCACTCATAAATAAGAGAGTGATTGGCATCAACCTGCAATAGAAATACATACAGTACATAATGGAGAGCAGGTTTGACACCTTTTGTCAGTGTAATTAGCAAGGGTTGGTAATGGTAACTTCACTATTTATCAGTAAAGTTCTGTAGGTCTTAGAACAGTAGTCATGATCAACATGGCATTGTTTGCTGTAATCATTCCTCCTTCATACTGACTATTTCAGTCCAAACCAGACCCAAGACTGAGAGACTAGTGAACAATCTGAACCTGAACCCAACAGGTGTTCTGTTTTTATGTCCGAACCTGAAGCAGTTAATGTAAGCTGAAGCACTGATGTTGTTACCTTGGTTACAACTTGCATATTTACCTTGATTTTATTTATTTTTATGCTACAAACCAGAACATTATTTTTAAATTTGAATCCGATCCCAGCCCAGCTCAGGTCAGGTATCCATCCTCTAACACTAACCAGTAAAAGTCCCCTCCCTAATGTGTTTTCAATGCAAGTGATGGGAGACAAAATCCACAGCTTCCATTATGTGCAAAATGTCTATTTAAACCACACACATCACTGTCCTAGTTCCCAGCATAAGTGTGTGTCAACTCTCCAGAGAGGCAGCAATTATCATACCTGCTCTCTGGATTACCACCTCTCAGCTACTCTACCATGACTACTCATTTTTAGTAAATTATTTCCATATTGTCACATCAAGGGCATTTGTTTGTGTTAAATAATGAAATACAGCATATATAAAAACAGAAGAGACATTATGTCAGAAAGCCAATAAACAAATATCAGCAAATAATAAGACAGTATTCATCTGTACTCACCTGGGTAATAAAGGCACATCCATTGAAAATAAAAATAAACTCCCCAAGCATGACTCCATTATAAAATGTATATCAGTGACTGAGAAGTCCAATGATCCATGAAATAAATGTGCAAGGCTGTAATGCATCTTAAAATACCATGAAAATATAAACATGCCGTATTCCAAGCTTAGCCATTCATCATCAAAAGAAAGAAGGCCTCTTTTTAACTACAACCCCATCTTCAACTGCAATAAAGATGTAGATAAAGAGCAGGAACGTTGTAATGCATTTTAACTAAAACATTAGACATCTAAACAAAACCAGACAGGTACTTTTTTTTCTTACTTTAATGCGCAATCTGATCCTTTAATAGCTCCTGTGAAGTTCTCTAATCTTGCTCAGCTCCTACTGTGTGTTTAAAGGCAGGTGATAATGTCGGTCTAACAGTCGCTGGCAATTTGGAGCAGTTATCCACCTGACTTCCTGTCTGGAGAGGAAGTGTGCTGTCATACCTGATCATCTTCACAATGTTCCTTCTCTCTGAGGTATCCGTTGGCCTGCCTATGACCCTGACCAAGGGGTCAAAAGTCACATGTTTCCCACCATTTCTCTGCACTGTGACTGTATAGCCCTCAAGTTTTACAGTGAGTTTGTGCATGTGGAATAGAGAGAGAGGGAGAGGGAGAAGTATGGCTAGGGCTGTCAGGGCAAGGTGAAAACAAGATTTTATGGAAAACCTGTTTCTGGTTAAAATACATTTTGTCTTCTCCATCATCCCCCCACCAGGCAATGAAGCAGTTATGTGAGGAGCTACCTAAACTGTGAACTCATGCAGGAAGCACGGCTGGTTTTCAGCTCAAACGTGCAGCATGCCATGTCTTTGTAAGGGCTGGTATCCTGATATTTTAATGAGTCTCTTTGGTTTTTGGGTATTCAGCCAGGTGGATCTTGATTTTTTTATGAGCCAATGTGGTCAAAGACGTGCATGAATACACAATGTAAATAAATTACTCTATAAAATTATTTGGATTTGGATGGACAACATTTTCTTGTTGAAAAAAGTAATAATGAACATAGAAAATCCAAAAAGCTTTGATTGACTGAGACAAGCTCACCATAATTTGAGTAGACAGGGCTTCAAGGAGAGGAACTACAACTTTAAACAGTGTTTGGAATAAAACTAGAAGCAAGTAGGAATTAAATGACAGTTACACATACTATAAGAGCTGGATGGGGTGGTGGTGCCACCGCTCAACTGATTTTCCCAGTGGCCACTAGCACTAGGTATTGCAGCTTTAAAAAAAACAAAACAAATTTTGCCGTAGACCATCAATGTAAGAGAAACATCTGTAAAACTGTTGATAGGACACCTTCAACAGCAGACAAGGTCATTATGAATCTTTTTATTATGAATTGTTGATCCATGGAGGTTTTATATTTGTAAAACTTTCCTCAAGCCAAGAAAAGTGATTTAAAATCCACAATGTAAAGTCTATGGGCCGAGTGGGGGAAACACTTAATGTGCATATTCAGTGGGTGGAATAATGCAGAACCTGGAGGCTAGAAACTTTTTTTGGCATATGTGCCAACAAAGCAATTATAGGACTGAATGGGCACCATTTTTGATCTGGTATCCAGCTCTTATAATACATCCATGTCATTTTGATTGCTGTCCGAATGTTATCCAAGGGATCCAATATCATGAATGCAAGAGGCTTTTTACTTTTACACGTATATCAGTAAAGGTTGGATCAAGTTTTCCCTCTGTAGCAGCTGTGTGGTTTTTTTGGAATTTTATGTAATTCTGATTGTAGTGAATGTCCCAAAATCAAATTTTCTGTCTTTCTTTTTCCCGTCTCTACTTTTAACACGTTCATTTTTTCTCCACAATCCTCTGTCACAATATAAATGTCATCTCATCTGAGTTTTTTCATCGTTAACCTTCCTTTTCCACTCCCTCCCTCCCTCTTCGCCCCTTACATTCCTCTCCCCTCTTACCATGTCTCCATCTTTTTCTCCCTTTCTTTCCATCCGTACACCAGCGAAACATTCTTACAAGTATGCATTTCACTCCATCAGGTTCTCCAGTTAAGTCAGTTAATCTGGTGAGAAGCCATAAAAGCATTTATGAACAGAGCAGTAAGTGCATTGTTGGCAAAATAAACCTTCCTGATTTATGCTAAGGAGATCTCAGGGAGTTAATACAATGAGGAGGAAAAAATCTGCTCTCTCCATCGCTCTCTATGCATGTGTCTGCTGCTCTCATCCTCTACTCTTACATCTTTCCCCATCTATCCAACTTCCTCTTTCTCACTCTCTCCCTTCATCCCTCTCATTTTCTCTGCAAAAACAACATCTCCTCTTCTGTCTCATTCTTTGTCCATCAATTCCCACTTGCGCTCTCTTTCCCTCACTCTATTGAAATGCGCTACCATGTCGTATATTGTGCCTTCTTCCTGATTTTTTTATTGTCACTTTAATTCATCTGCAGGAGGCGGCTATTGTTTGGAAATATGTTCGGCGATCGAATGAGTTGTACTGAATCACTGCAGACCATGAAAAGCTCTTTTCTTCTTCCGCAGCTGTAATATTGTTTTATTTAATGGAACCAATAGGCGGGCTGGCAGCGGGATAACTTAATAGCATCACGTGTAATACTGATGGTGCTGAAGAAAAGAGACTTTATAGATTGAGGAAAACATAATCAAGTATCCAACCATTAAGCTTGAGACAGAAAATGAAAGGGAGAATAGTTTTTCCATATAAAAAAATAACCCATTACCTGCTACACTACTTTGTTATTCATGCTGTAGGCCATTGGGGTGAATTAATTTGCAAACACCATGAAGAAAAAATAATTCCCTGAGCAGAAATGCTACCACGTGATTATGGGCTACTGTTGATTTTAACATATGCAATGCATATGTTTCATTTTATGTGCTTCTATTTTATTTTATTTTTTCACCTTGAAGCAGGAAGAACATCTCATCAGGGAAATAAAGTTATGAAATAAGCCGCAATACCCAGAACTGACCATACACTAACCTTTTTAATACAAAAAGGAAGAAAACATATAAAAATCAACCAATTTCCAGAGACTTTACAATGTCTTTGATTTCCTTGTTTTTTTAAGTCTGAATAATTTGGCACAAGTGAAAGCAAATGTTTACTTTGGATTACCTGTAACACACAAGTTTTAACCTCCTGAGACTGAGCTTTTGTGTAGTATGCATTTTTAATTTATCCTAGATATTTGGGATTAGTAGACCTGATGAGCATAAAAACTAAGCATCGTCATTGAACAATAAAGAAAAATAATGTCCTCACATGCTGAAAATGGGTTTATTTTACTGTATATCACAAATAATTCACCAGTGTATAAAACTATTTATTTCCTTACATTTATGCATTCCCTTTACACCAACGATAATAAAGACCCAATGTCTTCCAAAAAAAGTAATTCCTGGTTAGCTGTGTCGTAGCCTGTTGCTAAAATTCGTCAAATCTGTATAGCATATCAAACTACAAACATTATTAAACATGAATAAACAAGTTTCAACCATAAAATTTGATAAGGTTGTTGATTAACTTTGCCCAAGACGCCTGCTATCTGGTTTTTACACTGTATTGTGCTTTTGCTACCACTAGGTGGCAAAAATGCGTGTACGAATGAGGACAACAGGTTAAAGTTAAGCAGAATGAAGTATAAGGTCTCCATATGAGGACGCAGGTCGCAGGAGGTTAAGCCTGTGGGCTTCACTCCTACTCCTTTCATCATGATTCCTACTCCTTTCATCATGATGAAAGGAGTAGGAACTCTATCAAAAAACCTTTAGTCCTGTATATGCATTTTATAATAATGATCTTGAACATGCAAAATTACTGGTGTGATCTTTTCAGAGTCAGGAATGACAGTAAGGTGTAATGGGCTGTAAGATTGAGAAACTACTAAAAGTTACACATGGTAGAGTGGGAGTGTAAGTTAGAGAGAGAAAAGTGATTAGCAGCTCCTCTGACTCATCCGCCCACGCTAACCATGTTCCTGTGGGCAAGGCACATAACCTGAGCCTGAGGAAGAAGCACTCTGACCTCAGTGGATGACCTCACATTCGTCTAAAGAAGTTTGTTAAGTAAATGTTTGCAGAATTGACACATGATGTTGGATAAACGGGGGAAAAAAAGCAAAAAGCCATATATAAATATAGATTAGGTAATTCAGTGTAGCTGCAATATCTGGAGTTGGAAAATTGCACAACTTGGTAGACAAACACACATACATTCACGTACTTGGTGTAAAAGAGGCCCTATTGTCTTCCCTCCTTAAACGACTACAGTAAAAGGCATCAGAGAAACAGGTCCATCTCAAAAAAGGTCAAATGCATTGACAAAGAATCTGAAGATATCATGAAGAGCAGAGGAAGGCTATAATGAATAGCAGAGAGGTCAGTGATGGAAGTGGAAGGGTGAAAGATGAAGGATGAGGGAGTAGGGTATGGTGGGGAGTGAGGGACAAAGAGGCAGAGGTGGGTGATAAAAAAAAATAAAGAAGAGAAAAGTTTGGAGCGAAAGCAGAGAGAGTGGATGTGATTGATGAGAAGAGAGCGGCAAAAGTTAGGAGGAGAGAAAAGGTGTGGAGGTGAAAAATGGGATATGAAGAGGACTGGTAGAAAAAGTTTTTAAAAAAAAGAAGGTGTGAGGAAAGTTTGAGAAAACATGGGAGGTGTTGGATTTAGAGGACAAGACTGACAAAAGTAGCAGATAATGAGAGACAGATGGGGGGAATGAAATGAAAAAACGAAGAGATGGAACAAGGAGGGGAAAGAGGGATGGAAATTACCGGGGTGATGAGAGACAGATGGACCCGTGTGATGGATGAAAAGGTGGGAGGATGAAAAGCTATAATGTTGAAATGATAGCAACACGTCTCAGTCTTGGCTGTTATGTTTCTGTTTGTGTGTGTGTGTGTGTGTGTGTGTGTGTGTGTTTGAGCAGTTGAACTTTGATCTCATTAACATGGTTAGGTAACCTTGGTAACCCCGGACATGCCAAAATGTGTGTGCACAGAGCAGGAGCAGCTACATGAACATTTTGTACTCCTTTCTGATGCAATAAAACAAAAGATCAGAGCGGATGAAATCAGCGGTAACGGACACACGCGGAACACTAACGAGCACATAAACAAAGAAACACGGAGAAGCGAGCGTACACACACACGCTGGGGGAGAGGGGGCACATCACCAACAGATGAGAGCCAGTTGTCTTATGGTAATTCAGCCAATACTTTACAAGGATGAATATATGCAAGGCAGATGTGGTTTTGTTGATTGTTTTTATTGTTATAATGATGAAGTGAAAGCAGTTTTGTGATGTATGTGAGAACTTAGAAACCAAAAAAAGATATGTAGATGGGGATGGGTGGAGGACGAGGTAGAAAATGGATGCATGAGGTAGACAGATGAGATATGGACTTGATGAACAAATGGACTGGGGATTGGATGGAAGGATAGATAAATTGGATGGAGGGTGACGTTCACGATGTTGGCACTAATTGTATACCCAAACATTGATGTGTGTGTGCGGATGAAATACTGATTTGATGATATATATATATTTGAGAATTTATGGACAAGGAAGTGAATTTTAACACCCCTACCTCCAAAAAAAGACGACAATATGGAGATAACATACATAAATAAGAACTGAATGTTAGCTATTGCAGTAAAGATTCACCTGTTGGTTTGCTGCTGCTTTGAAATCACATTTCCAAACACTTTGCAGCCTAATTCAGCTCTTCCTCCCTCTGTCTGCGGTTTCTTTGATGATTTTCCATTTTCACTGTAATGGGACAGGAGGGTGTTTTGAGGGGGGGTCCTGACCATGTGTACCTTCTCCCTAAAGTATCTTGCAAACAAGCACTGCTGTGACCTGCAGGCTGATAGAGGGGGCCACATTTACATCACACTGTTTCCGACACGTGTTGTATTTATCAAACAGGTGCACGATGCTGGAGCTCTAGTTTGCCTGTCACTTGTGTAAGAGTGTTTGCAAGGTGCATCTCTCTCCTCATTGCATGTGAATTTAAATGAGGATAGTGCGATTAATAGGAGGAGACAAGTTAACACAGTGGGTTTTTTTTTCACCCGTCAGATTTATAATGGTTGTGCAATTTATGGAACTTTTGGGGTTTGATCCAGAGGTAAAAAGACTTATTTCAAAATCACATGGGCGGCAGGACAGAGAGGAACGAATGCTGTAGATGTTTTTTAACAGTAAAGTACAGCTAAAATGTTGAAAAAGAACAATACTGTGTTGGTGAATGTTATGTATATGGATTAAACCAAGTTACAGTTATGTACCCATGCTGCCTCAAAGGTAAACTTTCATGTGAAAGACAGATGAAAGAAATGCTGAATGAGAGATTGCATTGAGTTACAGAAGACAGTGGGACAGAGGCTAGCCCAGATGTGGTGTCATGACGTCAGTGGAGAAATTAAATATAGGCTCATAGGCCTGTCACAATAATTAAGCTACCGACTTATTGTACAATAGTGTAATAATGAACATCATCTTGTCTATATTTCAACTTATCATATGATACATAGACATGACCTTGATCATTTTTTTACCTTACAAATCGCATTAAAAGCTAAGACACTATTCATGTCATATTAACTAAGCAAGCAGTTGCCGCGAGAACGGATATGTGATAATTGGGCTGATCCATGGGGCAGATCTATTCACTTCGATACTATGTTTGTGATGCGTGCTACGTCATGCCTCAGCAGCACGCACAGCATGCATGTACACTTGACTCACAACAAACATATAGAGCAACAACATGGAGCGAGCCTTAGTCTCAGCTGTATGGAGGTATGTGGCGCTTGCTTGCATGCCGAGTTCCTGAACAAAATAAAATAAGGAGACAATACGACGAAGCAGTTAACTTTGGTGGGTGCACTGCAAAGATGTGAGAAACTTGGAACCGACAGCGTGAAAGTGACAAATAACAGAGAAGGTTCTGGAATTTATTGTTTTGGATGTGCAACCCCTGTCGGTCATTGAAAACGAAGGATTCCGTTTCCTTCTTGAACATCTGGAACCAAAGTACAGTTTCCATCACGGAAATATTTTTTCTGAGACCGCTCTGCCTGAACTACACAAGTAAGTGCACATATCAGAAGAGTTTTTGAATGCTGTTCCAAGCCACTGCACAATTATATATTATTTGAATTATAATTAACAATTCAGTAAATTTATATCTATGTGTTAATTTGTTATATTCTGTTTTACAAAGTTAGGAAAGTAATGTTTAAGTTAAGCCTGATGCCTTCAGTTAGCTGTTAGCTGCTTCTTCTATCAAGATGAAGTCTCCACTGTAATAAATGGGAAATCTGGAGAATTTCGGAAAAGGGCCAGATATTCCGTAAGAGAGCCCAATGGACATTATGGCAAATCTTCATAGATGATTCCTGTCTGACAATACTAGGCACAACCTTTCCAAGACTCAGTTCTTTAAACTTGAGCGATTTTTTGGATTAGTCAGTGAAGAGAAACGTGCTTGCAAAACACATGAAAACTTTGGCTTGAAGATAAAGAAGCTGCACAAGCTTGGGGCCATCTCCAAGAGACACTGTACAGGCTAGTGTTTGCAGTGATAATGACATGCATCTATTGCAACCATAAGACATTTCACACAATTGATCCTTCAACAAAAACAAAGATTGTATGGGAGGAGTGGGTCACTAAATATGTACCGATAACAAAATAATGCAAAGATGGGTCCACTGAAGAGAAAGAAGTGAAGAATGTGTTTCTTGAGAAAAGACATACCTCCATTGACAGGCTGTTAAACCTCACACAGGGCCATCTCTCAAACTTCTCCAGACACATTTATAACATCAAGCACCAGTTTGAAAGACTAAGGAGATTGAGAAAGACCCTGACCCCAAATGATGTAATGGTTCACATAGACTACAGTGAAAACTATACTTGTAAATACACCAGGGAAATAATAGAAACTTACTCTGGAGGTGAGCACCAGCAGATAACCCTCCATACTGAAGTTATCTGTCTCAATAAGTCATTGAGTCATGAGTCATTTGCATCGCTGTCAGCCTGTCTTTAGCACAACACCACAGCTACAAGAGCTCACTTTGACCCAGTACTCAGGAGCATACGAGAGGAGCATCTAAATGCCAGGAACATCCACTTCACTGCAGATGGGCTCATATCTCAGTATCAGAGAAGAACCAACTTTTACCTAGCCTCAACAATGCTGTGGATGCAAGGGTTTAAGCATGTAAGATGGAATTTCACATATGCGTCCCATGGAAAGGGTGGTCCTGATGTAGTGGGCGGCACCCTGAAAAACATGGCTGATAGAATTGTGTCCTATGGTACCAGCATACAAGATGCTGACACTCTCTTTGAGCAGCTGAACCTAAATTCATCTTTGAAGTTCTTCAACATAACAGAGGAGGACATCAAAAACAAAACAAAAGCACATTTTTATTTGTTTGATATATGGATGTGCGGAAATTCTACACATCTGTTCTTGTTATCATGGTTGTTCAGAATTAATGAATATGCGGATAATTCAGTGTTTGAATGTTTTTGTTTGTGTTGCTTTTATGTTCTCTGTTTTTTGTATGTTATGTACTTTTAAAGCACTGCAAAATTAAAGTGATTGAATTTTTATCTGCCAGTATTATCTATTTTCTACATGACATCTTTGAATGTTTTTAACTATACCTTTGTTTTAGTATATTTATTGTCATTATCGAAATCATCAATCTCATTTCCGAAACTTAAAAAAAAATCATTACAGGAGTTCAATAGCAGTTCATTAAATGTTAGTTTAATGAATGGAAATAGTAGTTTGCTTTTAAATGCAGAGTCTATACGTTATGTTCTTTGAAAATGTGTCAGGTTTCAATGAAATATTGAGTATCAAATTAGTTTGTAGATTGCAAAAGGTGTTGCAGTAATGAGAGAAATCAGTCAAAATTTTAAAATGTATTATCTCAGAGTTTCAATTATCTGTGCTTGACTTAGCTTTCATATTGTTGCGGTATTATTTCAGAAAATGGTGTTAAATTGTCAATAAATGTTTTTTTAAATTAACACCCAAAACACTTCAGACGTTGTTATTGTAAATTTGTTGCAAGTCTTTTCAAAAATGTCATGTTTGAAATCTCTGAAGCCAAGATTTAATGAGAATCCCCCGGTGCTCTGGCTGTTCAGACTGAAGCTGCAGCAGGTGGGAGACATGTAGGGATGTCTCACAGGGTCCCAGTAGAGTTTCCTGGAACGTTCCCTCACACGCTCTTTGTGCACTTCTATGCCCATCAGTTAAACCTTATCATGCAGCAGACCTGCTCATCTCTCACACCTGTCAGAATATTTTTTGCCAACACATCAGCCTTTGCAACGTTTTTCTCCGAATTCCCCTGAGAGGACTGCAGTCCTGAATTAAGTGTGTGCCAGGAGGATTCCAATGTCAGGACAAACAAGGTGCAACTTAAAAAGCTGCAGCGTGCACACCGTGTTTGAACATCAAGACACTTTGAAACAGTGTTTTGCAAAAGTCAAGAATGATCAGTCTTGGGACAGTTTATCAATCCAACAAGCCCACAGCCTGTCCACATTGCAGGGGGGATATGAACATTCTTTTCATTTCATCTTTTTTCCCCACTCTTCCCTCATGCATGTGAATATTCTTTACAGCGTTCTTCAGAAACGAACCAAGTATCCTCTCAAATCTAGACAGGTCCTTTAGCTCCATAGCTAAACTGAAGGACAAGCTGACCACAGTTGACACCCAGCTGCATTCAAATGCAGATACAGCTGTAGCTGCAGCAAGGCCGTACATGATGAGGCGAGCTGATAGTGTCAGTAGCTGTACAGTGATGTGATATAATGATAGAGCAGTCAAAGGCTTGCTTTGAGAAAGCCCGGCACCCTAAACCATTTCTGTATTGAAGACCAGTCCAGACTGAAAAGTCAGCTTTTTTCAAATAATGTTGGCCCAAGCCTGACCTTTCTCTCCTTCTTTCCTCTATGCTTCTGTAGACTCAAGTTTGTAGACCATCACAGACATTCCCTTTACCTTTCCTTACTACATATTGGCTGCATCTCTTCTACGATGACCTATTATTTTTTGCTGAGGTTACCAAATTTTTTTATGGACATGGTCATGATGTTTGATACAATGTGTTGTGATAAAAACAGTTGCAGTATGCATTGGCAGTCATTACAATTGGAACACGTTTGGTAGTGCATCACTAGCTCACAGAACTTGAATTGATTTTTCACATGATAGAGCATACCATCGTTCTTGGCATGTGCTAATGTACAGAGAAAAATTGTCAAATGGTGTGCGTGTGAGAAAGAGAGACTGATAGAGAGAGCTTTTAGGCATCAGGCCACTCTTGTGATTACTTCTCTATAGCGCAAAGCATTTGCTATAAAAAAGGTATACTATGGTGTTACTTTAACTTGGTATCTCGGATGTGATGCTGCTGTTGCTGCAGTGTAATGATGGATATAATCAGCCCACCCACCCAATATCACCACCATCCATCACTGATTAGCACCACAATTTTTACAACCGCATCAAACTGCTAGTGTTAAAAATACACAAACATGTATTTACCTTCGGCAAATTGCACAAAATCCTATATCAGGTGACAACTAACTCTTCATTAACTTAAACTATTCTGCCAAATAGCTGTGTCTGCTTTCCCTCCCCATTATATGTTGTAAAATAAGCGTTTCCTCTATACAAAAGCCTACAATTTGGTTTTAAACACTGAATAAGAGCCTATTTACATGTCTTTAGTAGAATATAATACCTGGGAGACTCCATACATAACAGATACCCGACAAAGAATCAGCACTGCCAGCTCAACAACTTCAGGACATCGGGGAATTCTGATATAAACAAGTGTTAAGCTATTGGACTCAACTTACTGCAAGGTTTCTTAACCTTGATGGACAGAGATCAGGAGAAAGACAGCACACCTTAGAGGAAGTAAGGAAAGTTGAATGAGAAATGGTCAGAATATGAAATTTGCAAAGAAAGTCAGTCTGTTATTGTGATAAAAAAACAACTTTTGATCCATATTCCATCTAGTCAAGCAACAACACCCAAAGGAACCACATCAGAGTTTTTATGGAAATCAATAAATCTTTCCTATTTTCTTCATTAGGAAAACCATTGTGTAATTACAATGTTGACATCTCCCCCATTTATCTTTAATGTTACTATCACACTATTGTTTCAAAGGCATGTGTTTAATTTTGTGAAAAAGATGTGGTGTTTGATGTCACTCATAATCATATGCATGCAACACAAGACAAATTAGACAGTTTTGAACATAATTTAAAAGTGTCAATCAAGAGCCTCCAGGGCCTGGCCATCTTGAATGTTTTAGGTCCAAACACGGATGGTGTTTGGCTCCCATGCCTTCTGGCTGCAGCATCGACCCAATGCCCGTTCTGGCACCTCAGCTGATGAGGAAAACAGCCCTGCCCTCCACATCACTGATAGCAGTGTGCTCAGTGTAAATAGACTCAAGGGAGAGTTTGTATATTCCAGTTAGCAATCGCCAGTTAGAATGGCAAAACAAATAAAAAAGAGAACACGCAATGCATAGAGGGGCTTCAAGAAAACAAAAAAGCCTGGAAAAAGAAAAACACTATATGTATAATTAGCATTTATGAAGTGCAGCTGGGAAGTCAGGCAGCAGGTCACGAGGTCTGATTAGGAGATGAACCACAGGTGTGCAGGCCAGAGAAGAATACTGGCTGAATCCAAATATCCACCCCCACAAAGTTGTGGACTGAGCCCCTGCAGACTTCAGTTGTATGTAACGTCATCACATTAAGTCTGCAAGGATGCCGTGCAATTTCTAGTCTGTATGATATGCAGTCGGCAGCAGAGGATCAATACTTTTGCTAAGAACTCTGGGAACTTCAGCATTATTGCAAAGGACTTTAGGATGAATAAAAGGTTACAGTGACAGCTGTGACAGGAACTGCCCCTATTCCACTGATAGAGAGTACAGGTCTTACTCAAGGACACTTCAACAGGGTGAATATTTGCCAATAAGAACTTGAACCTTGTGTCTTCAGTTGAGGGATGGACTGCTTATTATACCATCCTGCTTCTGTACTCATCAGCTACTGCTATACTTTCTTGGAGTCTCTTGATGACAGGCCAATTACACAGAGGACCCTCAGCATGTCCTTGTATTGTGAGACTCTGTCACCAGGACCCTGACAGAAGTGGTCGGCTAAAGGTTGTAGCCTCTACTGAGAACCCATTGCCTCACTGTGGAAACTTCAAGCAATGTGGTCATTCCAACATTGGTGCAATTATACCAAGCTTTTTAACAGTCTGCTACATGCTTCCTGTCTTTGCCTTTCTTAAACTGAAAGAACCATGGGCCTCATGCAAGAAACACTTGTACGCCCAGATTCGTCTGAAGTTACGTGTATGAGAGATTTAAGAAAACTTGCCGGATCCACATATTTTCTCGTATTTAGGATTTTCTCTTAGGTACGAACAAAATGTGTGAGTGGTGCAGTCCTGTCGTACCAGTCACATACAACCACCCTGCCGTTCTCCAAAGCAATAAAACTTGACTTGTTGTTGACTAATGGCAGTGTGTGAACTAAATCATGTCTTTCGGGGTTGGGGGATTACATTTGATACATATGAATTAGTGATGAATAACCTTCTTGCGTGAATCATCCACCCATAACAGAAACTTTTTACGCATGATTCATGAAAATTAAAATGCAGAAAATAGAAATGCATGGAAAAAATAGGATGTTGTCAGTATTTTAGAGACCCATCAAAATTTCACAAATCATGTCTTCAGGGGAGCTCATATCTTATTAAGGGGAACCAAGCTTCCCCCGGCTCCCCTGTAGTTTGCAACCTGACAAATAGATTGTGTCCCGTTCGTTACTATAAAGACATGTTCATATATTGTTTTTGTGTGTGTGTGTGTGTGTATCCACTTTAATTCATTAATTCCACTTATAAATCTATAATCATGGTGACATTACCTTGTTTTTAGAAGTATTACTTTAGTAGTAAAGTCGTATTGAACAATTTAGTCATTTAAATTGGAAATTGATACTATGACATAATGCAGGCTTACAATATAAATATTTATGGCTTAAGCGACTTGTTTACAGTTACTTTTCCAGGACCTCAATGTCAAAGTTTGTGAAGTTAGTGCCATTTTCATGAATGGAGCTTGACCGTATGTGGTATTTTGAGGGCGTCAATTATGCTGATTTACAATCCTCGGAACGTGCGATCAATTAGAACAGGTGGGAGTCATCATGTCATAAAGGTCAACTTCACGAAAAAAGTAAGAGAGATTTGAGATAAGAATATGAAATGAAATGTTCTTGCATCAAGCACAATGTCTATTTTCTTAAAAACACTTAAACTTCTGAAAATGAAAGAGATTTGCATAGTCATACATTTTGGATTTTTCAATTTTCTTAAGTAAGTAACAGAGCTTTTTATCTGGAAAAACAACACCTGACAAATTGTTATTCAAAGTACTCTTTGTCTAAAACATGTCTGGTGGGGAAGTGTACTCACCAAAACCAGAGTCACCTGTAGCTAGGTGAGAACTGAGTCTTCTGCAGCTATGGTCACATCACAGTTGATTCCCTACAGATGCCTGCATGAGTCCTTGTAGTCATCTGGCTTGATTCTTGTCTCTCATATTTAAAAGAAAGACGACTGCATAGTTTCTACTTAGAAATGGTAGAAATACAGTAACTCCAGGGGCCAATCACCCAACACCAGCTGCACTGACTTGGGCATGCCATCAGCATGCCTGGGGTTCGGCTGCTCTTTTGTATCCCGTTTGTCCATTTACATAATGCCAGTGGTCAGCTTGAGTCTACAGGGAGTATTTCAAAGGCAAGCTAAAGGAAAGAAAATGCAGAATCACTTCTAAGGACTATGAGGACATAACTGATTGACTGTAACACCTACTGGCAGCACTGCCTGGTGAGAGCTCAGAGGCCTCAGGACGAGAAGGCAGCCAAAGACATCAAATATGACACAGGAGAACCATAACCTTGGGCAGTGAGATGGCACAGTGTAGGAGTCTGTCCTACAACCCAAGGCCCTGTGTGTGTACAGTATTAAATATAAAAATATATATTCAGAAGTACAAAGGGAACCTGGATTAAATATTCTCATATGGTGTGTGTTTGTATACCTGTGTATACAGTATGTCTGAGAGTATGCAAATTCGTGTTTGAGAATGCGTGTGTGTCTCTTTATGGTTGAAAGGGACACATAGGCAGCGAGGAAGCAGTTTGATTTGTTCGAGTCTTTCTGTGTGTGGTTTGTATGCGAGAGCTGAAATGTTCAAATTAAAAATTTAAATGAAGGAATTAAAAACTGTGGCTAGTCATGTGAGAGGTGATTAAATTCATAACACAGCCACAGGGCTGAGAGGGGAAGAGAATTATGAATTCATTTGACTTACACTCACAGATCTCATGTGTCTCATTCAATTGTATGTTGTCACATTTCATTATACTGTAATGCAGTGCACTACAACTGTCTTTCAAATAGGTTCATGACAAAGAGACTTTAGCGATGTTCCACAACAGACAACATACTATATTTACACTGAAGAACAATTATACTCAAAATACCCAAATGAACACATGTCCACGTGGTTATGTCTTCCTATTTTTTTAATATTGATGATTATTATCTTCCCACAATGTAATGCACAGCAGACACTGCAAGACCTATTTAACATATCAAAAAATGCAAAAATAGATGGGTTATTTGACTCCAAGAGCATATTGGAAAACAATACAAATAGTTTTAAAGATTCTAAAAAAAAAAAGTAGTACATACAAAAATGGTGTCCTCAAAGTTACAGTATGTTTCAAATTTTGAATAATTTCTAAGTTGCAGTTTGATTGATGCATCTCAGTGCAAACCACGGTCGTTGCTATTTCCAATAAGTAAAAAATAAATTAACAAATGAAGTGATGTTTTTGTATACTAACTGCCAAAAGGGTCGTCAAATTAAGCTTGCATATAAAGTACTTGGTATTAGCATATAATATGGAAATGGGAAACAGCACTTATAACTCTCCACACATCCATCCAGCCGCTTATCCTGCTCAGAGTCACAGTTCAATGAGTCTGTCCTTGTTATATAAAGGTTAAAAAATAATGGTCTCAGGATTGTTCAACGTTTAATTGTCTTTGCAACAATGGCTACAAGCAATTCATGTAAAGCATAATTGAAAATTAAAGACAGCGAGAGCGAGACAGAGAGAGAGAGAGAGAGAGAGAGACATTATTACTTTGGCAATTATGTGTTGTTATTTGTGACAAATAGAGAAAGTGAAATACAGACAAAAGGGAAAGACAGACCAAGCTCTCAGTGGAGAAACAGACAGTTAAAAAAAGTTGCACTGAGACAGGAAAAAGAGGAGATAAGATAGCTGAAAAGGACAAAAGTTGAAGATAAAAGCAGAGAAACATAAAAACTAAGTGATTAAGACAGAAAGATGTAGGCCACAGAGATACAGCAGCAGTGAATGAGACGGTAAAGCAAGAGGCAAGTGTAACATGGAGGTCTTTTTAAAAATCAGAAGCTGTGGAGCTTACCTAATTACACCAAAATACATGTCAAGTCTCTCCTTCCAATTATACACACACACACACGCACACACACACACACACACACACACACACACACACACACACACACACACACACACACACACACAGAGTGACACAGTGTCTCTCTTGACCGCCTTCCAATCATGTTGTAAACAAAGCTATCATCACGCTGGCAGTACTGAGATTGAATCAGGACGGAGTGAAAGTTGGAGAAAGGGGTTTCACGGTGGATCAATATGTACGGTGATAGAAACGGGGGTAAGGGGAAAAATAGGAGGCGAGAGAAAAGGATCAAGGGTGTAGGGAAGAAAAAAGACAGATGGGCAGGAAAAGATGGAGATGGAGAAACGAGTGTTGAAGGCTAATCAAGCGAGATGGCAAAAAAGAAGAAGAAAAGAAACGTGTTCTCAGAATTTGCTATATACGAGGTCACACACTTCATCTGCCTGTAATCTGGTAACTAATCATCAAGTTATTTTGTTGTCATGCCAGTAACGCACTAAGAAAAGTTACTCAAAGTGAGGATAAAATTCTAATTGATATTTGGGGTTAAATTGAATTGACTGTGTGATGTATAGGTAGGTAGCTTTGCAGAGCCAGCCAAAATCTCTCAAGCTCGGTGGAGCCTGAGGTTGTGTACTGAAGAGAGCTTGTGTATTATTCACTGTGTTGTGCTTCTTAAATCTGTGTGTTTGTTTGTGTTGCCTTGAGGCTGACATCTAGATCTTTTTAATGAGAGTTTGTAGATCAGAGTTTGTGTATGTACTGTAAATGCAAGTATGTATGGTTACAGCACAGTAAATGTTAGAAAATGTGATTTTTCTTTTGTGTATGCATGCATGTGTGTTTGTTTTTGTGTGTGTTACCGCATGATCAGTCTTTGATCTGCTGTGTTGACTCTTTACAGCACTCACACAAATTGGCTGACAAATACACACACACTTTTAGTTCCATTAGACTCTCACATGCCTGTAAGAGATGGTCTGAGTTTAGGGCGACAAACTGTTTCTCTTTTCTTTTCTGTGTGCATCTGCAAGACAGGAAGGTAAGCATGACACATCTAAGACTAATTTACGCTCTATAAATGCCCAAAGTGTCTATGACATTGAGCACAATAACATGAATTCATGTACTTTATGAAATATCTGTGTGTGTGTGTGTGTGAGAGAAAGTGAGGCCCAGTGAAGCAGATGGGTACAGCAGCTGTACTGCCAAGGCTATTTCATGACTGGATAACCAACAATACAGTAAATCCAGACTAAATGCCAAAAATTAACACCTGTAAAATTTCAAACTGTTCCACAGAGGCCCTCACACACTCCTTTATATTACTCTACACTGGTAAACATTGTTGAGATCATCCCTGCATTGATTCTGCACGACTGCTGCAAAACGACCGCAGGCTGTTATGTTCTTAATCTATTGAGCTAAGAACTGAAAATGACATCCTTAAAAAAGAGCGTGTGTGCACAGCAACATGTTTATGTACTGTATGCATTTGATGCAATAACTTGATTCTCTCTTTAATGGAATACTCTCGCATTTATGGCAATATCCTTACTTGCTGTGTACTTTTATCTCAGTTGGTTTTGTAGAGATAATTTACGGATCTCTTTAGCCAAGCCTGATGAGCACGAAGACAGCTGGACAAACAGTCAGCCTTCACAAAAAGAGAAATAAATACATTTTAAGAGCTCCAAAACCATCATGCCTCCAATTTATATCTGTTATGTGGCAATCAAGCCACCAGTATAATACACCCAAGAGTCACCTAGATTATGTTCTGAGTTGTTCAGTATGAAGCCTGTAATTGCACAATAAGGGCAGGACTGCATGTGATTATTAGACCCACCTATTTTTAAGGGGGACAACTTATGCTTTCTGTTATGTTTATACTGTTATGATGTCCAATATAGATTAAACATAGTCAAAGTTCAAAAATCTGAGGTTAACATATGTTAAAATTCTCCCCAAAAGTCAAAAGACATGGCTGCCTTGAACGCCTCGTTGGTGAATTTTTTTTCTACCTTGTTGACAATCTGACATCAGGTTATCGTTCGTTCTGTAGGCTTTGTTGCTAAGGTTGTTGCTAAGCTTTCCCCATGTATTCGCATTTTCCATTCTCATATTTTGGATCAGGGTATGGCTCAGACATGTACGGATGTATTTAAGAAGTTGACATTTCAATTAAATAATGATAAAAAAGGAGTGAAACATAGTCATGCGCAAAACACACACTAACCAAACGTGCAATCTTTTGGACTGCACACGCAATTAAGTACTCATTTGGGATCTTAGTAAAGTAGTGTGTTGAGAATGAAAATCAGTCCTCTGACAAACTTAAAAAGAATCGCGGATAGAAAAATAACAGGCTAAAATAATATATGTTGAATGACAGCTGAGAAGGTCTTCAACATTCATTAGCATTTTGAGTAGACAAAGGCAGACATTACAGTATCTGCTCTATGGGGCAGTTCTGGGCTTTGGAAGAAACTGGATAAACCTCTTTGTGAGTGTTTAAGAACCTCCACCATTGGCCTCTTTCTCAGAGGTCAATATTCTCTACAAGCAGTAATCCTGGAGCAGGTATAAATTCAGCATCTTGTATGAGGACACTTGAACAGGACATTCACTTACTCTCTACTCACTGTGACACTCCACTGCCCAGATATCTGTTTGTGCATCAGTGGTTTGAAATAGCTATTTGAGAGGTGGAGGGTGTGAAGAGGCTGACAAATGACACTTTTTTAAGTTGCATTTTGTTTAGTCATTCTGGAAATGTTCCTCACAGAGCCACCAGGCAGCAATCTGAGCTGTGGTGTGATTTATGTTGTTTTTTGTTGTTGTGCTACCTTCACAGTGACCATACCCAACACTTGATTGCAATGAGGCTGCTCAAGCTCAGAGTGCCTGCCAAGTAAATTAACTGCTATTGTTAATCTTTGTTGTCACAGGCAGCCTGCTAATTATAAAAATGTGAATCTGAATCTGAAATCATGCCAGCATCATTTTGCATTTTGTTTTGGATTCTGGTATTTTGTGTCAACACGATGACCAGCTCACAGCTGTTCATACACATGTACAAACTGAACACACAAATTGATTTATGAATAACACATGACTTTGGCATTTTAATTCATATTAATCATGCAGTTTTTCCTATCTTATTAGACACACTCAGAAAGTTGTTGGCATTTATTTAAGCTTAACAGTTATTATGTTGTGAAATAAACACAGGAGTCTGCTTTATTACAGTATTCAGCTGTTATTACACACACACACACACACACACACACACACACACACACACACACACACACACAGAAAATGTTAAAATGTTACTCGCTACAAAAGAACAAGTTGCCTACAGCGGCTTTTAATATTGAATGTCTGCACACAAATATTTACTGGAAATGTATCTCGGGGAATTTGAATAAACATATTAGTAGTTCAGCCCTGCAGGGTGCACAGATTTTTATATTCTCAATATATAAGTGCTGACCTTTTATGTTTGCCAACACTGAGCTCCAGTCCAATTAATTATATTTACTGAACACTTATACCATTTGGCACAGACACTTTACTAAATAATGGAATCTTTTCTTTGTTCATCAGAACGAACAATGATGGATTCAGGATAGTACAGGTGTAGGGAGACTTTTGTACTTAGGAAATGACCTGTCTCATTATGAATGTAATTCTATACTATATAGGTATATAAGCTACAGACAGAGCTATGATGTTTACACATGCAAAGCAGTGGTAATTTATTCTTTCAGAAACATGACTTAAAAAAAGGTAGGTAGCAGGCAGCATTTAGCCAACAGCTGTTCAGCCAGCATACAATACCACACAGATACACCAGTGTCTGTACTGTGGAAGCATGTACAAGAATTTAAACTTTACTTTCCCTTTGTGTCGTCTCAATGAGTAGACACTAAATCATCACAGAGAGTAAGATTAAATCCTTGGCTGCCATCATCAGTTATATGGATGATAGTTGCCAAATCCTCAGGTTTCACAGTAGATCTTACGTTCAGTCGTGCATCTCCAAAGTCTCTTTCTTGGTGCTGCAGTCTTAAATTACCATTTAACCCACACACTTTCCTAACTTCATCCATAAATTGTTCAACTGCTTCTGGAGTTCTATCAGGCAGAATTAGCATCTTGGGGTCATCAGGATTTAGAATAACTCACAACTTGGCTGGCCTTTTCACTGAGAAGCCAGCCCATGTACAAAATTTGCCATAACTTACATCTAATTCATATTCACAAATGTATCTACTCACAATTCTCTATTTTCAAAATTCTGGTGAAGAAAGAAACTTCAGAGTAAGCATTACCTTTAGGAAAGTCTAATTTTTTCATTGAAAAAGGACAGAAAATGTTGTCTTTCTCTTTCACTGGTGATATGTCTGTATGGATAGATGGAATGGTAATTGCCATCAATAACTTTACATGCAAAAAAATCAATTCATGTGTAAAACATATATATATGTATATATTATGCACTTTTGTGGTATTTAGAAGGTGTACTCTTATACTGAGCTTTTTCTTTTGTTCATAGTAAACTTGCTATCTGAATCATACTGGTGGTTCCCCCAATAACATCCCAACTAACTGTATTAATAGTATACACAGGAGGATACTATGAACGTTATGCACAATTTTACAAGGAACCATTAAAGTAAATCTCTGACGCACATTAAATTCGCTAAATGCCAAACTATTCAGCTATGAAGTTGTTAGTCTACTGCACAGCTGTATCACATACAATAATAAAAATCTATTTTATCAGAGCTGAATTAGATCAGGAGTGATTAAAGGTAAAGGGGACATTGTTAGAAAAGGGAGTGCATTGTCTGGCAATTAAATAGACCTGAGTTCCTGTGCTCAGATACCTGTCAAGATAAGTCAAGGGAAAGACATGGAGTGCTCAGTATGAAAAGGTGCAATAAGCTTTTAATTCAGAGAGGACTTGCCACACTGGTTTATTTGAAGGAAATCTTGTTCCAATCTAGAGAGGAAGAAATCTCAACAAGCTCTAATTCTCATGTGCATTTCCTCTATTTGTTCTCTTTGTAGTGTATAGTAGGTGAACTATATCTGGACAAAAACTCTGCATCACACTGAAATGTGACAGATTTTCTTTTGTTTAGATGTCTGCATTTTCTTTTGTACAAAATCTGCAAACATATAGTATGTATCTGAAAAAAATTCCAGGAAACCTATAATACTATGGGCCCTTAGATTGTTTGCTAATGCATAATGAACAAAGTTGCTGAAATTGATGACTGACAACTACTTCAAAAGGCAAGCTCCCCACTGCCCAATATACCCCATATATTTTCTGGAGGTGTTTTGATAAAGTTATTGCTTTATTTTTAGGCAAACTGAACAAAAGAGGTTTATACCACAAACTGATTTTCAATTTGACCATTATAAAAATGCACTTTAAATACATGACACAGTTTCACTTTTTTCAGTGTTCCAACTAGAGCACTATTTTACTGAGTAAGCTGAGTTTGACTTTCGTCTCCAAAACACAAGTCAATCCAACCTTGAACTTTGCTGAACTTGCACTGCTGGTAAGTCACATAAGCCTGTGGGGACAGGAGACAGACTTGACCCAGCCACAACCCTCCTCCTCCTTCTCCCTCTCCTCCCCCACCCGCTCCTTCCTATTTTCTTTTATCACTTTGTCTCCTCTCAACATGTGGTGTCAGCCACCCCCTCTCTTTGTGCTGTATATGGTCACCTTCTTCTTCTTGACTTTTCATTTTAAATGCTCTTTTAATGGAATTTTCACACTTTCTCATACTAGGAGGGTCACAAATGGTGACCCAAAAGATGATGACAGAAATGACATGCAGGAAAGGGTATGACCAACTGAGGTTAAAGTGAAGCCCAACAAACACATAGGATTGTTCCTCATATTTGCTAATTTTTTTTATAATTTACTATTCCTTTCTATCTCCCTCCTTTCAGTCTTGTCTCTCAACCGTCTCTCACATTGCTACCTTCTGTTTAATACCTCTCGAACTATTTAGTCACCCACCCTTTACTCCTACAAGCCCCTACTTTGTTCATACTGAAAAGCTCTTTAATGGGAAAAATCACTCACTTGTTAATGAAGAGTCTTCACCTTCACCCTTTGCTCAGAGTATCCATAAGTCTTTAAAAGTTATTTTTAAAAAAGCAACATATATTCAGATGGCAACATAAAAGAAGGGAATAATGATTACTGTAATAATAATATTTACCAGATTTTTCCCTTTTTTGATGTTATGATGTTGAAAGGCTTGACATTCAGGCACAAAGAATATGCCTGAAAACCAGCAAAGTTAGACCAGCACACCAGCTTTCAGTGCCTCCAGGATTCCACAGTTATTTTTTGTTTGTCTGTTTGTTTGTGATTATTGCAATAAAAAAATGCTTGATTTTGCAGCGGGTTGGTTCTGTGAAATCCTGGATACATTCTGTGACACCTGAACAACATTACTGTAGGATTCAGACATAAATCTAACACATTTTAGACCTGCGTAAGTTACGTCAATGACTTGCATGAAATATCGAGAAAATATTGAGAAATATTGGAAACACAAGCCAGATGCAAGACAGGGGCTAGTCTGGGTGTGAAGTCTGAGCTCTCTCTGACTCATTCAGTATTGAACATGTTCGGCAACCAGTGACGCACTGTCAGCTCTAGGCATGTAATGCGCACACAGTCTCAATGGAGAGCCGTTATGTATGCTAGCTCGTATATACCAAACCTCTCTTTTAACTTATTTGTAAGAGTCTTTGGAACTGCTAAAGTGTATAACAACTGTCCCTACCTACTTGTTAGTTCAGTGTCTTTATTACTGCTCTAGATTTGGACATTATCACAGGAATTTTGCAGCAGGTGGGCTACCACTCTGTTCTCTGCTTGGACCAACAGGAGAGTTACTCTGGCTCTGGCTGCTACTAGCAGCAGAGTTCATACTTAAACTCGACTCTGGCCCTAGTTTGTGATTGATTGTGTGTACAAAATGCATATATTTTTCGTTGGGGATGATGCGACATAGTCTCCATCCACATATTTTTGTTGTGGTAATTAAGTTGCCATGAAGATGAAGGTGGCCTAGCCCAAACCATGATCTTTACCTAACCAAGTGTTGTTGTTTTTTTAATAGATTTTGAATACTTCTGAGTTTGAAGAAAAAGAAAGTGGTACTTGCACAAAAGGGTTAGTGTCCATATACACAAATGTATAGATCAATTTCATGACTATATCACAAACTGCCGTAAGACTGCTTTGATATTTCCATCCATTTTTTTCCCCTTTTCCTCTTGTTTCTTTATGTTTGTGAAGTGGAGTCGTAAACCAGGGATCAGCACACAGTTTTGCTCTTGTTAAACCATTTTGAACTTGCACAGCCGTAACTTGTGCCACCCACCTACCATCTGTTCAAATCCACTAATTTTTCATAGACTTTATATATATATTTATATATATATATATAGTAAAGATAAATACTGAAAACAGAAGGTGACTGTACCTTCACCCATATTAAACATCGCCAAAGTGTCAAATAATGTCGTAATAGTAATCCTTGTGAGCAAAAAATTACTCATTGTTTTGGGGGTATTAACACCGAGCCATGACTTGAATCGAGCTGGCAGGCTGTGAGTGTTTTCCCACTTTTTTTCTAATCAAAATATGAAGTTAGCTCAACCCTTTGCAGTTGTTGTTCCTAGTCATTGTTTTTCTCTGAAAGTAAGTTGACCTAACACAGTTGTCACCAACATTTAAATACACAATCATCTCATTTTAAAGACTTGATTTTTTCAAAACCATAAATAATTAAAACTGCTATTTCCATACTTGGAGATGATCAGCGACATAGACCATTTCAAAGAAGAGGATGAAATAAAACTTAACTAAACTAAAACCTCCATTTCAAGTTATTTCAAAAGGAATAATTACCCTGAAAATACCAGTGACTGGATGAAAAAATATTCCTAAATACATTTTCTAACCATCAATCTTCACTTCATCACCCACAATTACAAAGTGAACACATTCATAAAGGTCCCCTTTAAAAGTACTTGCACTATTTGGGAAGTATTCTGTTATGTTATTGGTGTTGCTTGATGAACCCTAGTCCAAACCAATTCCCAGATTAAGGGGACTTTCCAAAATAAGTAAGTAGAGCAATCTAGAGGATAGTGATTTTGGTCATGACCAGCATATGTTTTAGAGATGGAGTAGAAGAGAAACGAGGAGGGTGGAAAAAGTGAAATATTTGGGAAATGAGAGTAAAAAGGTATGGAGGTCTAGTATAGTGTGCCCATGGGATGCACAGGGTGTGAAGGAGAGAGAACAGAGTGAGAGAGACTTTGGGCTTTGTTTAGTGTTGTCAAGGGGGGGAACAGGCCTTTGTAGGTTTTTCTGTAAGACAGGAAGACCATTAATATGTCTAGGCAGAGAAAGGGAAGGGGGAGAAAATGTCAGAACAGATATAAAAAAAAGAACACAGAGACAAGGAAAGAAGAAATGAAAGGTCCCTCCATAGGGAAGAGGAGGATGAAGTGGGAGAAACTGATGGAGTGCAGGACAGTAAGGAACAATGAATGATGGAGGAGAGGAGGGCAATGAGGTATGGAGCAGGAATGAATGCACAGAGGAAGAGCGGGAGAAATGTGGGAAGGAGTAGGCCCTCGCTGACCAGAGTCAGGCTTGAACACCATCAATCTGCCCCAAAACTTAACCCTGAGGAGCAACAGATCACACACGAGCACAAAAGAGAAGGAGAATAGAGGCAGAGAAGAGGAAATAGAAGGGAGGGATGATTCAAGAGGGATGGGGGAAAGGGAGTGGTGAGACAGAGGGGAGAGTTTTAGGTTCCTTACAATGTAGTAATTTCATTTGGCAGACATTTTTATTCAAAGCAACATACAGATGAGAGTTTATAGAACACAAGCAAGGATCTAGGCAGGAGAGAACAATGCGATTGAGTGCCATAAAGCTAATCTCAGGAACGATAGGACATGGGTGGCAGGGCACTGCATTTCAACAACAAGGCAACGCAAAGTGAGTCACATAAAACATAAAAGGCATCAAGATAGAATGTAAATGTATATATTTCAATATAATTAAAACGTGTTAAATTAAAAATAAAAATTACCAAAAACAAAAAGATAGATAAAACAGGAGAGTAAAAGTTAACGTGCAGTGTAAGATATTAATCAAAAGTGTACATTTTGATTTAATCAAAGGCAGTGGCAATCAGGAAAGTATTCAGCCTTGATTTAAAAGAACTGAGAGATGTAGCACACCTGCAGTTTTCTGGGAGTTTATTCAGGATACGTGGAGCATAAAAACGGAATGTTGCTTCTTCACATTTAGTTTCGACTCTGGGGACAGAAAGCAGACCTGTCCTTGACGATCCGAGACAGACCAACAGCAGTATTTTAAAATCAATTCTTTGACAGACAGAAAGCCAGTGTAAAGATCTGAGAAGTGATTTGATCCACTTTTTGGTCTGAGTGAGGACTTGAGCAGCAGCCTTCTAAATCAGTTGCAGTTGTCTGATTGATTTTTTTTAGGAAGACCTGTAAAGACACTGTTGCAGTTGTTGAATCTACTGAAGATCTGTGCATAGACAAGCTTTACCAGGCCTGTTGAAACAGAAGTATTTTAATTCTTGATATATTCTTCAGGTTTTAAGGTATAAGGTATGACTTTGTAATTGTGTGATATTACAAGAGCCTGTACCCACAGTTGTGCTGCATGCTCAGACAGGTAGGATCTTCATGATGTTGTAAAGGGCAAATCATCACGACAAGGGCAATCAAGGCCACATGAACCCTAAAGGTTAGTTGGTCATCAATCATGACATCCAATTTTTGAGCAGAGTTTGTAAGCATGAGTTGGGTCCAGCTGGATATTGATTTGATGTCTTATAGAGGGACTGGCTGACATGACAAAGAGCTTAGTCTGACAGAGGTTAAGCTGAAGGTGGCATTCCTTCATCTTTCAGAACAGCAATGGTCTGACAAAACCACGGGAGTGGATGATAACACCAAGTGAGGTTGTGTATGTTAAGAGAAGGGGGCTGAGCACTGACCCTTGAGGAACCCCTATGGATACCCCTTCATTCACACAAAATTTGAAGCGCCATACTGTACAAATATAAATACTTTGTAGCTATAGTACAGAATAAAGGCACAGTATGAATGCATAAGCGAGTAATGTGGACGTTATATAACCATGAAGAAATAACATTTACATGCTCTTAGTGTTGCTACTATATAGCACTGTTTAATCACAGAGCAAGTATTTTGCCAGGGAAGACATAGGATAAAATACCAGCAAATTAGGCAAAAAGTTATATTTGGAAATAAGAGATTAACATTATGAGAAAACCTCCTTCCAGTTGCCTACAGTAGCTCTTACCACTACTATCCAAGGAGTGGAAGGACAAAAGTCTCCAGAAAAGTATTGATGATATTCTTGTCCTCCTATCTAGCACAGTATGGGTTATCTCTCCTCCAGCTCTTTCCTCTAATAAAGGGTAACATGGGTTTATACCATCTCTTCTACCAGTAGTTGGTATGTAGCATTTGTAGTGAGCAAAAGATAGCAAAGAAAAAATCAAAGCACAGTCTGTCTTGACTGTAGCAATGTGATAGAACCAGGACAGCTAGAACAACAAAGATGTTCTGTTATAAAGCCTGTTGGTTTTAGAAAATAGCTAAAAAGTAAATAATTGACCTTTTTAAAAACAACATTTTGACATGTCACAGTAGGAAAGGAACAGGTGTCAATAAAATTAAGGTAGCCGAATCCCATTTAGCTTCTTCAGTTTCACGGTTGTGCTACCATACAACTCACTGTCACACTGTCATGGCTTATCATCATTAAGTTATCGTTAATGTTTTTACTAACACCTGTTCTTTTTTACTGTGACAGGTCAAAATGTCTGCAGTAAAAGAGGTCTAATAGTTCATGCATTAACTTCTGTTTTGTTTTGTTTTAGTTTTTTGGTTGTTGCTTTTCTTAAACAAATAAAACACTTACTTAAGCTTGTTCTCACATACTCACATTGTAGATGCCTATTGTTGGGCACATGGACAATTGCTGAGGGACAGCAGAGCGTTTCTTATTCACCATCATTCATAACTGGAATGTGAGGAGGCTCTAAGTTGATCTTCTCGCTGCTAATAATTCATGTCATATAATATGAGTAATAGAGGGAAAGAGGGGAAGGCCCTAAAACTATCAAAGGGTGACTGAGACGGTTGGTTAGAGAGCAAACGTTTGTAACGTGAGCACGGGCTGGAGTCCAGAACTCTGAAGACGGAAAGGCAGCCATCCATATATCCTGTTCTGCCATGATTTACGTGCACACAAACACACCTGCAGATAAGCACATGTGGACACATTTGCAAGCACACATGTGCTTTATCACATGCACACAGACATGTGAACAAACATATTTGTGGGTGCATGTATAGTAATCAAATTCAGAGACCATGTTGTCACCATTAACCCTTCCCAGCACACACAAATGTGAACAAATGCACTTATAAGTATATTGTGTTAGGACATTCCTTCGAGTGAGTCTCCATATTTTAACTGTACAGATTTTGATCACTACAACTCAATTATGTATTATTATATATTCATAACACACACACACACACACACACACACACACACACACACACACACACACACACACACACACACACACACACACACACACACACACACACGATGTGTATACTTGGGTGTATTGTAAAAGCAGAGAATTATCTAAATGTGTCTTTTTATCCTTGTGAGGACACTCATTTACATAATGCATTCTCTAGCCCCTTACCTTAACCTCAACCATCACAACTAAATGCCTAAATGCAACCATTACACTAAACTGAACTAACTCTCAGATTGCCCTTTAAAATTGTAAGGAATGGCCAAAATGTCCTCATAACACAGAAATGTACTCACAATGCTGGTTTTGAACTGAAATTGGTTTGCTCAAAGATAGAAAGACATGAACACACACACACATGATCATTCCAGTGTATCCTGTCAAGCCGCAGAGTTGATGTTAAGGATGTTTACACCAACGTGGTATTCCCACTTCTAACCTCACTCACAGTCATGTGCTCATTCCTGGAACACACACACACACACACACACACACACACACACACACACACACACACACACACACACACACTAATGCCTTCCCATAAAATGTGTTTTTATCAGTGTCACACAGTAAATTAATTTTGAAGCTGAGGTTACGATTCATCAGGGAGATGAGAAAAATCATGAAGAGGACTGTGTTAACTGTAAATTCAAAGAAAACTGGTGAAAGTATGACGAAAAGCTTGAACACTACTGATGGAAAAATAAGTGAGAATCTTGGAAAGGCAGAGTTTTCAACTAAAAAAGTGTATAGTGCTTAATTATGAGATTTTTTTGTAATCTATAAAACAAAAGAAAAAAAATCCCTCTATATTTTATGAAATTTGAAGAGATAAAACATAAAAGCTTACAGTGTGATCTTAGCTTTCGCAAGATAATGAACTCAGAACAGTACATTTGAAGTAGCCAAACCTTCACGTAAAATTAAACAAGTCTTGCAATGTTCAACATCTCTCTTCACCCGTGCATCATTGAAACTGAAGTAAAACTTCCTCAGCACATAGATGATGAGTAAATAAAAGAAAAAGGATTTACTGATTCTCTGCATGAGGCTTCTTTTACACTTCCTGAGTCTCTCGGAAAAACATACAAACTCAGCCGTGTTGCATTTCAATGACTCTGGGTTGTAAAAGAAGGAGAACATCGGTTTTACATCTCAATCGTGGCTGATTTACGATGGCTCCTCTCTCCGAGGGATTCTGCACCTGTGAGTAATATCCTTTAAGTGTGTGTCTGTGTGTGTGCACACGTGTAAGCGTGTGATATCCAGTCACAATGGAGCAAGAGTCTCTGCCTGTGAATGGAGCTGACATAAAACAAGTAGATTTCCTATGAATCTTTCTCACTCTCGCTTCCTTGCACTTCCTCTTGCACACAAATGCGAGGAAACACATACTTACTTGCACTTTTTTTTTAAACATGAAAGAAGAGATTGAGTGAGTAGGCAGAAGACTTTTCCTCGCTGTGAATCAGGCTGATGATGGAAAGTGTTGCCTTTGAAGTGCCAGTACACAAGCAGCCTGGATGAGGCACTTTGATTGGACTGCATTCACTCACCGCACAGTCTAAAAGCAGGAGGGAAGAAGAAATCAGTCTGCAGATCCTGAGAGTCTGGATAGCAAGAAGGGTGGATAAATAGACAGAGCATATAGATGGAGACAAACCTGAAAGATTCAAGGGTCGGGGTTGTGATGAAGGATGGATGCAAATGTGTGCAGAAAAGACTGAGAAGCAGTGGTAGAATAAAAGAGGAATGTAACTCTTGGGAGTAAAAATATATGAGGAGATGAGTGTGCTGATTGACAGATGAATGAATGGATAGAGCATGAATGGTGGGATTAGGGATGGTTGAATGAAGACAGGCACGGAGGGTGACAAAACTGATAAAGGCAGATTGACAGTTAAATGAGTAACTCCATTTTCATCTGACTGTGCACTGCAAAAGTCAAACCTTTTGATTAATTTCAATTCCCACTTCATGGGAGATTTAGAAAAAATAAAAGCTGCAACTGACAGAAAGAATGTTCAAGCTGATTTTGCATTATGTTTTTATTGTGTGTTTTTGACTCCCAGGCGAGTATTTCATATACTGGTGAGAAAAGAAAAAAATGTGTCGGAATTTTGCTAACAGTTTGTTAAATAAAAAGACAATCATCTTCCCTTGATATTGCTTTTACTCTATAGCCATTTTGAACAGGATCCCCATTTTGAACAGGAGAAACTGACCGAGATGAAGCCCTGCTTTATATTTGGCTGGTTACTCTGAGAATCTCGATGCTTAGTCCAAGATCCTGACTGGGTTTATT
The DNA here is from genome assembly GCF_963691925.1 of Scomber scombrus. Classification (NCBI taxonomy): domain Eukaryota; kingdom Metazoa; phylum Chordata; class Actinopteri; order Scombriformes; family Scombridae; genus Scomber; species Scomber scombrus. Next base: position 20,183,663 of record NC_084984.1, read on the forward strand.
CTTCTTTCCTTTCTCTTTTTTCCCACATATAGTCCACCTACCGAGGACACCATTTAAAACACTTTCATATGGCAAACATGTGATTAACCTTCGTTTAGTTATTGACCTGGCCATTTTTCAATTAAGGCATATTGTACCTTAAACATATTGGTACAATATATGTAAGGCTTGTGTAAGATGCATTGACGTCATCAAAGTTCAAGTTAATGGTGAAAAGGTAATTCTGCTGAAAACCAACAATCTTGATGCTTTAAATCTGTCTCCAATTGCAACTATTATATTGTACCTTAAAAATATTGTATCAATATCTTTAAGGTATAATATAGGTCAAAAACGACAGTATAGGTCAAAAATGAATCTGATAAAAATTACCTAGAGTTGCGTTCACGTTGTCTAGCAGCCATAGTAATTATGACCTAGGGAAGTGACACAGTTCAGTCAACATCAAAACAAGGTGGCACATTTTCATAGTGGGAGGAGGAGGGTTGGGTGGATGGCTAGTAGATGGATGGCAAAATGTTGATTTAGTGGATTTAACTGCAGGACCGTGAATTATGATCTTTAAAAAAAAAAAACTTAACTTCAGTTGTCTTTTGCAATGATGATGAAGGTTGCCTAACTTAAAGGAATTACCTTTAAACCACACCACATTTCAAGTGATCATTTTAACCCAAACCATAGTCTTTTCCTTATCCTAACCAAGTGGTTGTTGTGCCTAAACCTAACCAGACCTTAACTACAGCTGTCACACCATAAAACATCATCATTTAAGATTACTGTCTATAAAGGCATATTAGAAAACGCTCCTATGGGTTGCTCTGGAAATGCTCTTTTGAGTCCTACTGGAGTGCAAGTACAATCGACCAGTGTTTTTTTTTTTATGAGGATGTGTTGTTCAGTACTGTCAGTTTTCTCTTTTAAGTGTTGCTGCTGTTGATAGGAATTTGTTGTTCTGACCAAAGACATTTCAGCAACACAGATGCCTGCAAAATGGAGCTTGAGCCGAGGCATTACAGATTAGCAATGGCGTCCCTAATCACTTTTTCACTCTTCTCCTCAACTGCTTTTGCCATATCTCATCTCCCATAAACTCGCTAATGCATTCTAAAGCGAAACTGTCAAAATTGATCCTCCAAAACAATGCTGTGTTGGAGGAAGCAGCCCGAGAGAAAGTCTGACCATAACAGCTCTAGTTGTCACTGTGTGCTGAACATTTGTCATTGTGACCAATCAGTTCAATATTCATCTCCATCAAGCAGCATTAGATCATCAAGATGTCATTTAGTCTGCTACATGTTTCAATGATTTGTATAAGTGGTATCTCTGGAAGACAACACACTGAAGCACAAAAATAATCAACTGGTTTTGGAGTACTGTGATATGATTCTCTCCATAAAGCTGCAAAAGTCTCAACTACTATAATTTCTGTCCTGCAGTATTTTTCTTTTTGTCTTGGTGTGTTGTTAACTGAGACAGAAATAATTTAATACTGTATTAGAGGGGGCTGATTGTCAAAAAATTAAAACTCAGCTTGCCAATTTGACAAATGTTCATGTTCTGCACAATGTCCTGGCCAGAGAACAGAACATTACAAAGAGATTTTGTAGCAAACCGACTGTGTGCTCATTTGCATCAAGTGGCAGAGCGAATCCTCTGCCAGCTCATCAACTTGCTGTCATTATCTTTTAGGGAGAAACACTGTTTAGTCTGAAATATCAGTGTGTCAATATCAGAATGTAGTCACACTAGTGGTGTATCTAATGTTGGCCGTCGGGGGTTGGTTGCAACACTGTTTTGGTCCACATTGAAATATCTCAACAACTATTGACGGATTGCCATGAAATCTGGTACACACATTCCCTGTTATAGACTGACATTAATCATGGGCTGCTTTGCTTTAGAAAGATGTTTTTTTTAGCAACCAACTAGTTTGTTGAATTAGATATGAAACACTTGTATGAGGAAAATTGACAGAGGAAAAGGTAAGATAAGTGGTAAATGGCAGCGTTGATAAAGCACTTTTATCAAAAGTTCTTTACAGTGTTTCTGCCACTTACCCACACTTTCACACACATACCAACACATCTTGCCAAGGAATGCTTTGGCGTGTGGATGGGGGGAATCGGGGATCGAACTACCCACCTTCTGATTGGTGGATGACATCTTCTACTTCCTGAGCCACAGTCGGCCCTAGAATCTAGAATAAGAAACTTCCACAGTACATCACTACACCTACTCAAAGCTTGGAAAAATCTTGACCAGGCTGTCAAACACCTGTGGCTGCTCTCTTATTATACTGACATGATCTCACTTCTATTTAAAGAATAAGAATACTCACTGTTTCAGCCACCATGCATGCATATATCTATTTTTGTAATCAGCCAGAGTGGACAAGAGAGAACATTTCAAATGCTAGATAGCAGTACATATTTTTCGGCACAGGAGTCATAGAAATATGTGTTTGAATTATTCTTGTTTAAATTAATCTAATAATTCTATTTTTTTTGTACAACACAATGTTTTTCATGCTTCTAACTGGTTAATAGGGTTAGGGCTCATTGTCAGTCCTTGTAATGTTTTCCCACAAGCCAAGATTTTTCAGATCCCAGCAAGCTCTCATGCCTCTATGCTCCTGCTGTATCTCCGCCTACGGCTTCTAAGTGTCTCTGACACCCAACCATGATTGGACATAGCCTTTCGCTGTGAGATACAGTGTGCTGGCCGTGTGCTTTAAGCAAGCGAAAGCATGCAGCAGGGACAGAATATTCTTTTCAAATGGGGGGTCTGTCAAGAGACACAGTGTTAGCCCTGTGGCACTTTAATATAGAAAAATCAGGAAGAAAATCTTCAGCTACAGCCTGTGTATTCACATGAGAAATTCAGTCATGAGTGCTCTATCTAAATTGACCATGTTAAATTCATGACATATGAATAGTTAAGGTGTGTTTGTGTGTCATGAGAGGTGACAGTCATTTGATGCTTGATGGAGGAGAATAGAGCTTGGCCAATTCAGACTGGCCCAATGTGAGTCTGAATTGGCTCTGTTTCCGTCTTCCCTTTTACCATCTTCACAAGCTTCCCCTTTTCTCTGCACCTGAATCTTATCTCTCTCTTTCAGTCTGCAGGTCATAATGAATCACCTCTATGCCAAATTTGAACATTGATGTTTTAGCTTATTGTGACTGTGATTTGCACAGAATATGTGCAGAAGAGTTGTGCAGCAACATAACCGTCAAACTGTTTCTACCTAGGTCAATGTCTGTCAGATACAGTGCTCAGCGTTTACTAAATTGCTTGAAAGATGGGCTCTGTATGGGATTGCCAATGGGTTCCATAATGGCCCCTATGTCAGTTGCCCACAAGGATTACACTTCTAGGAAACATATACAAGACCTATATGCGCCCTATCGCTAAGCTCTGTGTGGGTACAGCATTGGGACTACTTGGGCTGGAATATGGGCTGTAGGTGGGTTTTGTCTAAGGGTTCCATGTCGGCCCCATGCCAATTCCAACATGGGTTTCACTGGTTGTTAGGTGGGGTCCAACTATGTTACATACGCGAGACCCATCTGGGTCCTATCTTCAAGCTATATGTGGGTGCAACATGGAAATTACATGCTGAAACCTGGGTTGTAAGTGGGTGTGTCCATGGGATCCATGTTGGCCCCATGCAGATTGAACACACATGGGTTTCACACCGGACATCAATGTACACATTTACATTGTTGGTATAATTAAAACCCCAACTTCTGCTATATTTAGTTTTATAAATACTACTGCAACATAGATTTGACACAATAGATCAAAAATAAATCCAAAGGAAAAGACCATCAGTGTCTATTCAGGAGGTCAGTGATGTAAGTTTTCATCTCAACCGAGCAGGAGCAAACAAGACTCGACAACCAAGTCATCACACAGTTGATTAGTTGTATCAGATGTGCTCTTGCTTGGTTGGAATTTCCACCCCTAGTGTATGCTACACACCCCATTGACTAGAATAAAAGGCTTTGAACAACTTTCAAAGAAGATGATAAATGCCTCCCTCACTAACGTTACACACAACATTTTACACATGGTTTAAATTCAACCTTTATTTAATACCAATCATATTATGTGATGCTATGTCACAACAGCAGTTGGCAGTCCTTTGCATTTAAGCGTTTACAACCATGAAAGCAGCATTAACACTTTGAACTAATACTGCATTTGTTTCGGGCAAGTTGTTGATTTTATATACTTATGTAAAATGAAAGAGCTATAACATCAAAAACCAAGTATTGGAAAGGACACACATCTCCGTAAATAAATGCCTGGCATGTCTTATTATACCTACATAACATAAAATTCTGTGGTCCATTCCGTGACATTTCCAGGGACAATAATACAAGAACAGAGCCAGATGGAACAAAAAACAACCCTTTTTAATAATGTTTAAGAATATTAAAGAATAGATAATAAATAAGTGATTTTGAAACTAACCCTTTCAGAAGTTTGTTTAGAGTCAAATATAATTGTTGAAAGCAAAATGAACTAAAAGGTTCAGAATTGAGAAAGTTATGGCAGAAGTTGCAGCTTCGAAATTATATTAAAATACCTGGCCTTCCAAAATACTGAAAACATCTGTTTTCAACATCAGTAAGCTTGATAATATGATGGGTCTGTGGATCATCTGTAAAAAATATTGTTGCTGTATTTCAATTTAAATCAATTTATTTAGATTAGTTTTGCCAGGCGAATCTAGTCTTTAATGAAGACTGGGTTTTAACGAAGTCTGTAAAACCTGTGACCATCCATGGAATGTGTCAGTTATTTTTTAACATAACATTGGGAGATATACACAACCTAGGAGTGAAAATCCTCTTTCCAAAAACAAATGTCTTAAATGTTTTGGAAAGCTCTGAATGCATTTGAATAAGAAACACATTGGGGACAGTTAAAAGCAGCAACTTCAGTTATAACTTTTTCAATGCTAAAATTCAGCCTAAATTCCCAGCGTCTTTCTCTGTCTCTTAGCCTACTTAACATTTGTGTCAGTGTTTCTTCTTAAGAGCCGCTGTAAAACAAATTTGGGTATAAGAATATATAAGTTAACATTACAAATAGCACATTTTGTGCTTGGTACAATCAGGGTGGTAATAACATTTTTAAAAAGAATCGGAAAAAAATGGGACAGTTGAAAATTTGTAGATGTATAGAGAAGATGTATGAGCATACTGCCCCACCTATAGTAAAGAAAATGTCTCATACCTCCAGTTTGGTTGAACTTCGACTGTTTTCGTGAAGAATGCAAATAATACTTGATTATACACAAGCACACACATACTCACAGATGTGGGCCATTATTAAAGTTCAAGGAGGACTTGACAGAGAACTCAGTACATTGAAAAGACAAAAGTACTGAAACGTTTTGTTTTGAGGTTTTTTCCCCATGACGGCCAGACATGTTGTACTCCATTACCAGCTTGTTTGATAAGATGTATTTCATCATTTTTGTTGCATCATCCACATATGTGCCCCTTACATCTGCCACCATGGCAACCTAAGGATGAGAGCCATAAAGGGAGAAAAGGGTTTGCTTGAACTGCAAAGATAATAAGCTTCAAAGATTCTGCATTTCAGCCTAAAAGTCAGCTCAACATTTGAAGTTGTACCCTTTTAGTGTAATGCAATACATATTTGTATATGATCAGATGTTTCTTTGTAGGCTGTGTGCAAGTGGGTTTGGATAAAAGGGTCTGCAAAATAAATAAACAAATGTAAACAGCAGACATGAGACTACAGTCCCCCAGCTTCTCATCGAGAGCCTCACCCTGAGCTTGGGTTTTTAGAGAAAGCTGGCTGGTGGTGTGCCGTCTTTCACAGCCTCGGTTACATTGACTGTCCCTCATCATTTTCATCCACAAACTCCACCACATTGAATGAGGTCATCCTGTAAAGTTCATCAAATCATGTGTTGTATAGCTGAGGCAAAACCACAAATGTATTCCGCAGAGGCAATAAAAGCAGTGGGATTGTGAAGTCTGTTCCTGGAGCACTGGCAAGCTGACCAGACAGCTTTGATAGCAAACTGACTCCCAGCGATGTCAAGCAACGGGTAGTTGAAAAAACATGCCCCCGTCACAAAAAGTTCATACGCCACGTGTTCCTCCTGTGGAATGCACAATGTTCTGCACAATCGCAACTCTGCCGTCAAGTTCAAAGCAACTGGAGCCACAGGAGGGTAAGATTATTGTGTCTTTGTGTTTATAGATTATAAATCTAAATATTTCTATGTTTATACAATGCATATATATATATATATATATATATATATATATATATATATATACAGTATTTCAGAGTACTAAAGAGAGTTGAATTCAGACCTAGCTCAAAATGTAAACGTAATAGCTCTGACAGCGCAGAATGAGACACATTTTGGTTAGCTGCCCATTCAACCAGTTTCCTTTTAGCGTCCGAATGGGGTTGCTCTTTCGCAAAATCTCAGCTAAGATCTTCATCAGGGTCACTAGCCACGTACAAGTCATCAACTTCACTATCAATGTCAAATTTCACATTTACATCTTCATCAGCATTGTTCTCCACATATTCCTTGCTATTTTGCACTGCGTGGTCCACAGCCTCCATAACAAGGCTCATTAAATGCTGTTGCACTCTGACTTTGATTCTCCTCCTCCTTGTTCGTGAATTGCCATGCAGGTAATCCATTTCAATAGCATACACAGGAGACAGCAATCATCGTGTTTACCACAGAATTTTTTGAAACTGTGGGGAAACATATATAAACATATGCAGCGATCAGCCAAATGGCATAGCATGAAGTCTGTAAATATGATCAATAAATATTGAATATAATTATCATATAGTCTCAGACCTAAAACAAATAATGGTGATACATCACACAGCATAGTAAATATGTGTACAGTTTTCACAGTATTGTTTGTTGTCCCCCAGCCAATCCCTCGAGAGGCCTCTCAGACAATCCTCAAACACTGGAACAACATGAATAATGTGATAAGATGCATCAGAATCTACCTGATTTAAATATTCCAGGCAAAATAATCAATTCAAATTATTTGCATGACATAGACGAATGCTTTCCAACAGTATCTGGACAAAGAGAATGGAGGAGTGGGAATAAGAAAAAAAGATGTCAGGAAGCAAATTTTTTCCCACATGTAAATACTGTATGGTTAGATTTTACTCACCAACTACAATAAGAACTTTCAGAGTCTATATTTAAGTGTTTTTGGATGTGCAACATGGTGGTGGAATAAGTATTCAGGCCTTTTACTTAAAAATAGCAATACCTTTAGGTGCAATTACTCCACTACAAGTTAAAGTCCTGCATTGAAAATCTTACTTTGATTAATGTATTAGCAGCAAAATAAACATCTAAAGTTAAGTAATGTTACTCAGATGGCAGTAGAAGTACAATGTCACATTATATTACTAGATTATTATTATAAATGCTTTATTGTGTATGTGGCATTTTAGGTTGTAGCTGGTTATATAAAACACTTTTAAATACTTTATATACTGTTGGGTAATTCAATCTTTAACATTCATATTCTGTAAACTGAAAATACACTTTGTATGTAAAGCCTATAACTGAATTATTTTTACTGTCTGTTGAACTTACTGTAGAGAGTTTTGAAGTGTTAGTACTGGATTATTATGTTTCTTAGTTTTGTAGTGTACAGGCTTATAACGTCATGGCACCACTGCAGGAAACCGCAATCACACAATATTAAATACGCTAAACAAGATCCCAGTAATAAAATGGAGCTTATAAAATGCAACCGAGTTGTGCTCGCACTGGAAAAGGTTGGGTTTGCAGCATCACACGCCTGTGCTTTAGATCATGCTGTCTGTAAAGGTTGCTTATAATGCTTTAGATCCCAGTGTATAAGTCTGACAGCTGAAATGGAGCTAGCTTACTCCAAAAAGGTGTTGTCCTGTACTTGAAGAAACCGTTAAATTTCTAGGTTTTCCAGAATACGTGAACAACTTTAAAACAGCTGCCAACATAAACCACCTTCAACTGGAATATGGGCACATCACTTTCAGCTGCTGGATGTTAGAGTATTCCTGTTTAAACCCCACAAACTGCATGAAATACAATAGCAACAGTCTGAATAATTTTGAAAAGGCATAAAAGTCATAGGATTAACTCTTCCAGCTGGCACACAGCAACTGACAGAAAGGAATTCATATTATACAGCTTGCTTTTTCTGGGTGAATAATTGTTAATGTGACTTATAAAAAGGGAAGTTAAAGGGCAACGAGAATGCTGAGCTTTTAAGTTTCATCCAGAGTCATTAATAACACCATCAAGCACATCATGTTTAATTAGGAAAGTAATTTAAAAACATGCATACAAAGGGCAACTATTTCCTGCATACTGCTGTTAGAAACTAAGTACAATTAGCTGATAATTAGCCTGATCAGCCACCGTCAGTAATCAATACAATTCACGCATTATTAGACAGTAAACCATTAATTAAACCAATAACTAAGAGCAGTCAACTCCAGACAACCTTATCATACCTCAGCAGTTACCTAGTGTTTCTATAATGGTGACAAATATACAAAATATACAGATAAACAGTTTGAATTAAACAGGGAGAATATTAAGCCAAAGTCCCTTTGAGAAATATGACATATTCACAATTCCTCACTTGTCTGCAAGAAGACATAACTCTAGAAACACAAGATAAAAGGAATCACATGTCAACAGTTTACTTGTCAATGCGGCATCAATATAATCCAACAAGGTGCATTTCCGTGTGCAAACTTTACATTTTGGATTTTGTTGCTTTAACTTGCTACCAGCCAACACTGGCTAGCTGTTCTATTTTAGTGGTACTGTAGAAGACATTGGAAATGAGAGGGGAACCATTTTCAAAATTAAGGTTTTTCACCTTAAGTAAGTGCTGGTTGGAGGATCAGATATACTCTGAATTAAACACCAACGCATAATGCTGTATATCCATTACCACAGTTGTCTATTGTCCGTGTGTGACGTTATTTGAGGAGTTTTTTTAGCCATTACCTTAGTCGCTACCCAGTTGGCCCCTTCCTGATTGGTACCGGAGAACTGAAAGCTTCCAATAATATTAAATGTTTGATTTTATTCAAAATTAGATAAAGACTGACTTAAGACAGCTTGTACTGAGTTTTTTTCCCCACCTTACATCAAATGATCGAGATGGCGGGAGTGTGCCACAACTCTAGCTAAATTGTAATGAATCTATTCTGACAATGGAAATTTGTCTGCAACAAAAACTAAACTTTAACTGGTGATACTCCAGTGGCCTGGTGTTGGATGGATTGTGTTTGCACATGTCTAACCCATTTAGTAAACTCAAATGGGCCCTATAGTGTTGTCCATTCAGCCTATGCACTAATTACCCATTAGTGCCCCAAGTGGGCCCCAGATAAGATGCCCATCTTGGGAGGATATCCTATGCCTGGCCCATATAAACAGAATGGTAACTGGGGAGTACTTGCAGAGTATATTAAAGGCCTGGATGACCTGTAACTTCCTGCTATTAAACTCAGAAAAACCTGAAGTTATTGTGCTTGGCCCTAAACACCTCAGAAACAAATTTTCTAATGATATAACTACTCTGGATGGCATTACTTTGGCCTCCAGTACTACTGTAAGGAACCTATGAGTTATATTTGACCAGGATCTGTCCTTTAATTCCCATATAAAACAAATTTCAAGGACTGCCTATTTTCATCTGCGTAACATTTCAAAAATTAGACACATCCTGTCTCAAACTGATGCTGAAAAACTAATCCATGCATTTGTTACTTCTAGGCTGGATTATTGCAATTCATTATTATCAGGCTGTCCGAATAAATCTCTAAAGACTCTCCAACTGGTCCAGAATGCAGCTGCATGCGTTCTGACAAAAACTAGAAAGAGAGATCATATTACTCCTATTTTAGCTTCACTGCATTGGCTTCCCGTAAAATCAAGAATAGAATTTAAAATCCTTCTCCTTACTTTTAAAGCTCTTAATGGTCAGGCTCCATTATATCTTAAAGAGCTTATAGTACCTTATGTACCTACTAGAACACTGCGCTCCCAGAACACAGGCCTACTTGTGGTACCTAGTATCTCTAAAAGTAGAATGGGAGGCAGAGCCTTCAGTTATCAGGCTCCTCTCCTGTGCAACCATCTCCCAGATTCGGTCCGGAGGGCAGACACCCTCTCTACTTTTAAGAGTAGGCTTAAAACTTTCCTTTTTGATAAAGCTTATAGTTAGCCAGCTCCTAGTTTATGCTGCTATAGGCTTAGACTGCCGGGGGACTCCTACCTCCATGATGCACTGAGCTCCTCTCTCCTCCTCTCTCTCTCTATCCATCTATCTATATCCATTAACATTCATGTACTATTAATGCATTCAATAACCTAAACTTCTTGCCCGGAGTTGTCTGTGCTTTCTCGTCTCACAGGTAATCTGGGCCTGTAGACGTCCGGATGACAGATTCCAGTCCCGGACCTACTAGCTTCAATGTATAAAACACTCACTCATGATATTTATGATAGGTGTTCAGAGTAAAACTCATTTTCTGTCAGAAAGCACAACTGGGCAAATAATCATTAAAATGGCTGAGAGTATAAAAATACATTTAATTGAAAAATTACAGTGTGGTTAGCTTGTGGATTTTTCAGTTTTAGGGGTTGGTTTGTGCAAATAACAAAAATCAAAGTATATATTCAGTTACCACTTGTGGTCTATAGCTGTGCCAAGTTTTATGTTACCCAACTGTAAAACATGTGTTGTCATGTGTCATTTCTGCTGCAAAATGCTGAGGGGGGAAAGAAAAGAGAGAACTATAAGTTTCAGTCACTCAGAATAATTCCACAGATCTGGCTGTAAGTAATTTACATTCATTCTACCAATGAAATAATTCCCAAAACAGACAGGTCTGTTTTTCACAAGTAATATTTTCTATTTTCCCTATTGTATATGTGGTGGTTAATCTATAAATCTCGAAAACCTCGTGAAATAAAACCAGAACCTGAATCTCTGCATTACCAGTAGATGTAAGAAGGAAAGCATACTTTTTTGACCCTGTACACTGATGAGTTTACTAGCAATGTTAGAGTTAGAGTTGTTTGTGCACACTGTATGATTCACCTGAAGGTCTGAGCCTCTAACATAGTGAACTCAGCAAGGTGTTACACTGCTGTCGAAATTGTAAACCATATCAAGGGACCATCTTTTTGTAAGTGCCACTCAGAGGTGAGACGTTTCACTTAAACAACAAAGATGAGAAAATGTAGTTTGCAACCACAAGAATGTTTCCTCAGTGTTCTCAGTTATTGTAGAATAAATATAAACCCTCACTGCAAGATACTTATTTACATCCTCACTACTATATTTCAATCAGAAGACACACATGCATGGAGAAAAGATAATGTTTATTATAACAGCGATTGAAATGATAATCATAAAAAATCTTTGGCACTTGGACTCCACAGGGACATCAAACCTGAGCAGTTGCGAGATAAATCCCCCATGGAGTCTAGACACTGGTTGTGGTGGCTGTGGCTGATGACTTCCGATGAGATTAATAGCTGATGAAGTGATGAGACTGATGATCCTGCGGAGACTGGGTGGAGATGGGTAGGTGGAGGGGCGCTTAACAGCAGTGTGCCACACTGATGCAGAGAGAGATATATTTAAAAAGACAGGAACCAGAAGGTGACCGGTTGATGAACAGCTGATACGCCCCCAGGCAATGACAGCTGATGGAATAAGAATTAAAACTACAGGCCAAGGCATAGAAAAAGTCTTCCTGGCCGATCTCCATTATCATAATACACACTATCGAAATCCACACGATACTCAGATGTCAAACAAATGTAAGAATTTACTTTCTGGCCTCTTGTTTGACAGGAGTCTGGAATTACTGGGTCTGGATCAGAGAAGTTAAAACCCCCACCAGTTGGCAATTTAAATGTTTTACACGAGTCCAAGCTTTTCCAGCATGCATCCCTTGTTTGGTGAGATCCTCTGAGCCTCAGAGTTTCAGTTTTCTTGCTCTACCTGTTTGAACTACCAGCGGGAATTATTATGCATCACATATTCTGTTTTTTTAATCTTCCATCCATTTAACATCTATTTATTATGTAACTAATTAAAACTCTCAGTAACAGGAGGGTTGTGCTCTGTTGTGCTTTGGTCTCTTGCAAGGAAATTGACTATTTGAATGCAAATGGTGGTATCTGGTGTCCAATCCACTTGGCACTCAGCTGGGAGGTGGTGGTCACAGATGAACTTTGTCAAGAAATCCTACACATACACACAAACCACACCACCCCTCTGTGTGACGACTCACACGCCTTGATCAGAACTGCACATTTCCTCATTACTTACTGAGATGTCAGAGGCATCAAAGAGATTCTGTGATAATAGTCACTCCATGATCAGACCAGCAGTGAACAATAATTCACTGTAAGAAATGAGAGATGACTAGTGGGAGAGAATGATGTTCTTTTTAAATTCCCTTTATTTGTTTGTTTGTTTTTTGAAAATGGCATTTTGATCACTCTTGACAAGCTGTTGCCACAAGAACGCAGCAAGATAGTTACAACTGATACGCTTAGCAAAGCAGAAGAACTAGAGGAGAACAAGTGAGGTCAGCAGAGGTAAGAATGGGGGGGAATGATGTATTCATAAAATACTGGGCTGAAAGTATTTCAGTTATATCTTACTCTACAAAATGCACAAGAACGTTAGATGACCAATTAGCTAAAATACAAATGACTGTTTTTTTGTTTTATGCTGTGTTATTGTGTGCATTTCCATGTTTTATGCATCTGTGGACAGAAGCATCTCCTTTGGTAGCAATCTTAACACCCAGTTCTGCAGCTGTGGACGGATACACATTGCTTTACATTTGACATATCAGGTCAAACCCATTTAATTTCCACTACACCCACACATTTGATGGAGGTTATTGGTCTAGATAACTCTGAACCTATACAGTGTAAATATGGTGGTCATAGCTCTCTACAACCTCTACGTATTTCTGCTTCATGCAAGTATCACACTGCCTCTTACACTGGCACCAGACTGCTGCTGAATGTAAATCTAATACAGAAATAGTTTCAGTTGAACATAATTTGTTGGAGACCAGATTGAGTTGGTGAGAGATGTAGGTGCATTACAATGTGCTAGATCCCTGCACAATGTAGCCCAAAATTACATGTTGTATGCTAAATTAAGGAAACACTATTGAAATTGCAGTTGTATGCAAGGGGGTGGGAAAAAAAAGAAAAGGTTCCTGTATTTCTCATGCTTTGACTCCCACGCTTTTACACAAAAGCAATAATGCAGCGGTCCAGAAAAATATATTAAGAACCAAAATAAAATAAACTCTTATAAATTCCTTAAGCCTTTTTTGGTACCCAGAGAGAGGATGTGGGAGGCCATGAGGGAGGGGGGAGACAGAAGGAAGCAGAGAGGGGAAAGGAGTGACAGAGGTGTGTGTGTGTGTGTGTGTGTGTGTGTGTGTGTGTGTGTGTGTGTGCGTGCGTGCGTGCGTGCGTGCGTGCGTGCGTGTGCATGAAGGTGAGAGGAGGAGGAAAAACATTTCCTGTTCTTTACTGTCCAAAGACTGGAGGTAATAAACACACTTACAGGCTCCGGCTGTAGACTGAGAGTGTGTGTGGGGAGCTGGCATCTGGCATCCAGCACCAGGACATAAAAAATGTACAAAAGGGAAGTGTAATCTCCCTCTCTCACACACTTAAACACACACGCACACACAAACACACATGAGCATTTGCAGTCACCCATACAAGCTCATGATATTACTTGAGGTCAGACTGGGGGACGTAGAGAGTAAGTGTTGTGGTATGGCCTGGCCTACTGTGTTATAACACCACACTTCAAAGAGGCCATGCCGATGTTTTGCATGTTTTAGCCCATTTACCACAAGTCACCCACACTTCAAATTATGACTGTTTTAAAGTAAGATGAAGTCATTTTTCCAACCTTCCAGGCAACCACTGGTTTCAGGTCGAGCCAGTACAATATTGAAATACCTGTACCGGTGTTGGACAGTAATGCATCACTTTGTAGCCTAACTATTTACAGTAATGTAATAACTTAATTTTTTTTTAGTAACAATTAGTATAAAGGATTAGACTTTGACATTTAATAATTACATTACAGTTACTAGTCCCAGTAACATTGCATGTCTTTTACACTTGGGGTATAGTGTGATCAATGTCTTGCTGGGATTAATGGAGGGTTGATGTGGTCTCTGCATTCGGCTAAGCTACAAGTGAAACTTTCGGAAATTTCAAAGTTGTCGCATGTTCTTAGCTGGCTTGCTAACATTAGCCACAGGAATGCCTACATTCAGAAGTCACCTGATGCTAGTTTTTTTAAGAACTGGATGGTGTGTGAATCTAATCTATTTTCTTGAGTGGAGTGCCATGTGCTGTTACTGAGGCTACGCTAATGCTAGCTGTTGGATGGCCAGTAAATCCTTCCAAATTGCATCATGCCTGCTTGTTAAACCACAAATATGTCATTTTCTTATTCTACATACTTGTTTTAATCACAAAAGGTGCAGCGTCAGGGGTGTTGGAGGATTTTAAAGTTGTTTAAAGGCAACTTTGATAGAGCTGACACGTGACTAACAAAAGTAAAATAACAAGTAATGTAAAATGTGGTAACAACAGGTGGTTAAACTTGGGGGACGATAATAGTCATGATTTTAAAAAAGCAATCTTGACTCACGAACAGCAATTTCCTCTAAGGAATTTTTGTGTTGTGTCGTTCTGAAGTCCAATGTTTTCTTGATGTTTGTTGCTCTATATTAATGATTTCCTCCTTTCCTCACGTCGTAATTAATGGAACTGGAAGGCTTCGTGAACTGAACATAAACTTCATTTCTGAAATTAGTCATCCTTTATTGTCTCTTCTTCTCTCTTTTCTCTTCTGGTATCTTGTGGAAAAATAAACCTGCACTCCCTCTGTATATTTTAAGAATACAGAGCCAATGGACTGTGACAATCAAAGGAGAAAAATGGCTCGCACTAAAATTGTTACTCGGAGCATGGGCAATATTTCAACAGAGAGAACAGATTTTCAACTCCATTGCTGCCTTCATAAAAATTGATTTCTTAAACACAATGACCTTCTGTAGCAACAGTTAAAATCACTGAAATGATGCCTGAATGTGATATTCAAGCATCATATATTTTTACAAATAACATCCATTCTCAAGATATGTCATGCCAGATTGTAGCCTAAGCCTTCTCTCACAAATTCACACTTGAAGGCCATTATTGCGCTTTTTTGTATCATCTAGAAATTCTAAATGGATAAAACTCTCTCAAAAACAATCCCAGCCAAACACCACCATCACTTTTTCTAATCTGGGATATTTCCTTCATAGGAAAGCTATTCTAGCCAACCAGTGGCCTGTAATCTGGATCCATCTAAAGCGCCCTCTCTCTTTGAGTAATTCCTATTTTTGCGGCCAGTGCAATAAAATCTTTCCAGACTCTCATTCTTCCTGTCCTCAAGGGAACAATGGGCCCATGAATTGATTTTAAGTTAATAAAGCTGACCATATAAATGAAGCTGGTATGATGGTAGTAAAAGTAGAGGAGGGTGAGAGGAAACCTGTTTTATGTGATGCTGTTATTTTTTTTCTTCATCAGCATTCAGGCTGAATTGATTGTGTTATAGGGATAGAAAAAGGCACTGTTTTTTCATGGTGTATGGCAAAGCCGTGACTGTCAAGGAACATAATTCCATGTGTTTCCAAAGTGTAAAAGCTGAGTGGATTAAACGGATTAAAGTACAACAGAATTGAAACAGAGAATAATAGCGTGTTGTGTCTCAATATTCTTATTTATAACCAGTTTTTAATACATTTACACACATTTAATCAATAAATATCAGCCTAGTTTTTGTCCTGGTAGTAATCAAATTAAATCAAACTGCAACATCAATTTGCCAGTAATGCTCACTCTAACCTGGTCATCTCCCCAAATATAAATGTCTATCAAAACAAGTGCAGCATTTTTATCATTAACTTAAATCAAACATTAGTCATTAGTGAAGTTTAAAGGAAACGTTTCACATGTCTGTACAGTAAATATAAAGCTAACATGCTGTAAACTATTTGCAGTGACCATTGTTACGAACTTAACATCTTTCTAGCTAGATTTGGCAACTTTTAGTGGAGCATTCCAGTTGTACTCGGAATTTGGAATTTCCGAGTTCCCCACCAGCCCAAACCTTAAAATCCAAGATGGTAGCCCTATGCATCAACAGTGTAAAAGTTGTAGTAATATCCTGTTTATTAGTTGTTTTGTCTTATTTGTGTCTCATTAAATCAGTCGTAAACACATCACTGTTCAACTTCTCTCTGTTGACATGTTGCCACGCTGTTTGTACAGTATGAGCAAAATATAGTGAAATGTGTTTTTATCAAGTGGTATTGCTAACAGTCGCCAACCTGGCTAAAAATGGCTTACTGGCTTCTTACTGGAACAACACAAACTCAGGTGTGACGTCATTCCCAGCTCTGACTTCCAACTTTCGAGGTAAATTGAACACAGCGTAAGACCCATTTAGTGACTTTTATCTAAACCGTATCTACTATGTTAATAGTAAGTGAGCTTTATGCCGGTAGAAAGGTTACTTTTCACATTTAGTTCAACAGTTTATGCTAATTCATTTTGAAAGATGTATCTCTCTGTAGTCTTGGAGGTCCAAGTGAGAGTAAATGCTGTTGAAGTGGATAATTCCTGGATGAGTGCAGCTTGTGCTCATTCGTACAGAACAGGAACAACAAACTGATTGACGCAAGGGGGCTGCAGTCCCACATGGTTTAGGTTGTTTGTTGATGTTTGCAGAGACATAATGTCATCTAACTTTAGTTGGACATCTGGTCCAATCTGAGGCTAACCGGACTCCCTGACAGACAACAACTGACCCACTGCCAAAGCTATTTTGGTGGGACTGACATTGGCAGAATTTATGTTCTGTGTGTGCTGAGATTTATGGGTTATAGGATTATTTGACAGTAATCATTTGCTCCACAGGGAATATTAAACTCAACATGCTATGCACATATGCTTTAACCCAACCCCCTCGCCTAACAGTATATAATCAGTGTATCATGAGTCAAGAGTTTTTATAGCGTCCTTCAGTGGCAAGACATCTAGACAGTCCTATTGGGTGTAATGTAGCCAATGGCAGAAAAAAGAAGCCTGTTTTTCTAGCCTTCCACATACAGTATAGACTGACACCTGCTCAAGAAACAAGACAAAAAATAACATTCATAACTCTCTACCATTCACCGGTAATTTATGCTTACATGAATCACTGGAATGACTGATAGAAATCTCTGGCTGAAACCCTGGAAATCTCAGTAACTGCAATGAAATCTTTGGCTAAAACAATGACATCTGTTACAGTATTAACTTAGTCAAAGTTGTATTTTGTATTTGTCCTGTGATAACTGTACTGCACAAACACAACATTTACAGTAAACTACACATTTTTTGTAAGATTTCTATTAAGAAGTTTAGAAGGATGCAACCTAGCCCCTGAGTTTATGCATAACCTTTGTAAATACAGCAACACCATCATCTAGATTTGGAATGATGGTACTAATAACTCTCAATTTTGCTTCCATGTCTATTTTTAATAATTTAAATGTAAATATTTGCTATATAGTATAGCTTAAAAAACTTTAAACTTCACAGTTAACTTTATCTAACATCATTTAAGAGTATTGCTTCAGTATTTACCAGTGTAACAATCCCACTCCCCCTAAAAAAAGATTCAAAAGTGGTGTTTGGCTTTGCTTTGGATGTATCCATTTTTAACCTATTTATAGATATTTGGTTTGCTTCTAAATGAGGAGAATGCTCTGTTTCATTGTCCTTGTTGAGATTCCTCAATACAGTTTTCTGTGTCAAATAAATTGCTAAAAAGATCACCCAGGGTGTCATTGCTCTCTCTGTTTGGCACTGTCTTATTGTGTTTCTGCTTCCTCTATTCAGTCCTGTCATTTTCACTCTGTTTGTTTCTCTCTCTCTCCCTCCGCTAGGATTTTCTGAAGATCTGTCACTGTCACTTTTAATTCATTTGACATCCATTCTCTTACTTTCTTCTTCTGCTCGGTATGTAGCCTAACATATAGAAAACGCCTGTTTCTGTTTTATTCTGTTTTTTTTTTGTCAACTCATAATTCATCAGTTTCGCTGCTATTCTCACTGTTTTCCACCATATTTGACATGCTGTGTCTATTTATGGATTCCATTTTACAGAACAGCTATTGCTATTTTGTTTGATAATCAGAATAAACGTTTACATTTACCCAGTTAGGACAAGCAGGGACAAAGCCTCTTTCGCTTCATCTTTTTAATTGGCTTACATTTTGCTTGGTACCTCCTCTTCCTTCAGTTGAAAAGCCTTGGACATGTTAAACAGCACAGGCCGGAACAATTTGGCAGGATACAGAAGGCTCCACATGCAGCTCAGAGTGCAGGCAATCGTCTTTTAAGCTGTCTGTTCTCTTTTAATATTGACTGTAGCCCCTCGTCCTTATCTGGCTTTTGTTGTGCCTTTCCTGTGATGGAGAGACAAAGCACACAAAACAAGTTTTGAGAGAGGCACTGGCCACAGCTAGTAAAGGAAATTGCAAAAGGGAGCTGATAAGTGTTTGGATAAAAAAATAAAAAAATAAAAAAAACCTCTGCGTACCATTTGTAGTGCAAACATGCTAGTTTAATTTATTTATTAATGCAGCTCATTTGAATTTTCTCCACATTTTCCTCTTCATTGATATTACCAGAAGCACATTCTGAGCAGTCTTCGAACTGTTCCAAACCAAATCATCTTTCAGCAGGAAACTCAGACCAAACTGCTCTGTTCATTTAAAAAATATATAATCTGGACGTGTGTCAGTGTGAATCAATAAAAACTGAGAATGATGACCCTCAAATCTTTGCTGTGGGACAAAAACAACAACAAAAAAGCCATTGAAATAATTTTTTTGGCGCATGTGGCCCCATTAAGAGCTGTAAGTCCTATAGACACAGACACAGAGAGACAGACATTTGCAACACACACACATGCACGTACCTTATTACTCAAATGGATAGATCCTGACAAGCATATCTTTGTCCTCTTAACTCTTCAGAAAGCTGCTAATCTGCTCAAACCTACATCAGCTTGCAGTGGCTGTTAATTAGCTATCTTTCCAGTATTCAATGATTATTTTGGCATCCTGCCAGTGAGGTTGGTCCTCGATAGTCATCTGCTCCTGAACAGGTGTGCCTGTGCGTGTGCCTACATGTGCACATTTGTACTTTTGAGTGTGTGATGTGACATTTTACAGCTTTATGTGCTGATGAGTGGAAAACCGAGAAAATGTATGCACAGTGTATACAGCATACATACCCTGTGAGATTTTTTTTTTTTTTTTTTTTTTTACAGCTTTTAAGATTTCAACAAAAACGATACATACATTTTATGAGGAATGCTTCCCATGCCTCATGTCTCAGAAGTGCTGATCATTATCAGCCAGTAGTCTCTGTGACTTGATAAAATCTGTCTTTTGGTCAAACTGTCTGCTTTCATCTGTCTGTCTAACTTGCTTTTCGTGCTCTAAAATTGGTCGTCTTCAATTTGTGCTCTTTACGTCTACCTTTTAAGTTCACCTCTTTGTGCATTTTAATATCTATACCCTTTGCTAGTATACTTGGGCTCCTTCTTTCCTCCCGTTTGTTCCAGTCCCTGATCATTAACTGTCTGTTCTAGTGGTGTATCCAGGACACTTTGACTGCAGTGGCCAAGATGGGAAATAGAGCTAGTCCAGAGTGGCCATGGCACAGCGAACCTTAATGAATAGCAGTGTTTTATATTGTAGTTTTAATAATAGTGTTTAAAATCACATTGCTTCAATATCTGCACAGATGAACTCATGTTTACATATATGTAATGTACCCAAGACCAGGTTGATGTTTTTACATTTTATAATACAGCATTAAACTAAAGGGGCCATGCTGGCCACCCAACTAAATTTAATATTACAACCTTGAATGTGCACCTACTATTCTATTCACTTTTCTATTCCATGTACATTACATTTTCCATTTCCAACCATCACAATCTCTGGGCAGCAGTGGTTATTTAAACATGACTATTTTTGATCAGTAATTCTGTTCAGCATAGACAACACATTTTCTGAGGGCTGTTTTCATGTATGGGAGTAAATATGTTACGTTACAGGTTCAGGATGAAGCTCTGGGTCCAAAAACTGGTGCAACACATTTATCCACAGTGGTTACCTGTGCAGAACATGTTTAAATAGTTGTCAGCAATGTTATTCGTACCCATTGTGGCGTTAGCTTGCGGTCACTGTCAATGGAGTCCTGAGTCCTGATAGCCAGCATGTACTGTACTCAAGACTGAATTTCCCACCCTACCGTTTTGATGAACATGACAACTACAACATCCAAGCATGCATCAGTTTTTGTCCCCAATAGTACAAGCTGTCCCCAATCAACTGGTCTAAAGTCTGGTGTGCTAAACTATGTTTGTGCATGGAAATAACTGCTGATAAGTAAGGTTGGGAGACATGATATATACATTGAGATAAAACAAACCTGAACTGAACATGGTTTTCAATTTCCGTTCTCACTTGTTATCACAACAAGAACAACAATAACAACAGACGGCAAACTTCAACACCAATATGTAGAATTGAAGCTACATAGCCAAGATCACTGAAGTCATGGATGAAAACTGCAAGGATATGGTGAGGGAATGTGTCTGGAAGATACCCTGATAAGCTTTTGTAATATGCAGCAGCAAACTTACAGCCTTTGTTTATTTCTATCTATCTATCTATCTATCTATCTATCTATCTATCTATCTATCTATCTATCTATCTATCTATCTATCTATCTATCTATCTATCACATGGCCCAAAGCGCAGCACTAAACAGCACTTTCCATGAGAGGTAAAATGTCTGAGATAAACCCCCCCCCCCTTTTTTATCCCACACACCCCCAATTCACAGTTTGATTTTGACAGAATTAAATGCATTTGAAAATCCCTGTAGAAGCTGATGAAACTTGCTTTAGCCACCAGCTTGTGCTGTGGCAAACTTAAAATAATGGCAAGGTTGGTGTAAACATACCTTAGCTGAAATTTGAAAAATAAATGCCTTCATTTGTAACTATGCTGTAGATAGAAAGGTACAATTGTAAATTAAAGGTGTGTGATGAAATATTTGAAAGCGACAAGTGCAGGGATTAAATGAGGGGTGTGAAATGTTAAATCCAGTTTGATTATCCTGTTTATATGGACATGGTACAAGATTTGATGCAATGTAGTGTAAATACAGGTGCGGGTTAGTATTATAGTACCCATGATCCTCAGCCACAATGGCTATGGAGGATATTCTTCTTTGCATTACGTGTCAAAACTTTTATTTTTAAATATTTTATCCACTATTTAATTTTAATTACTAAATTTATTCCAAACTGATAACCCCCCCAACACACACACACACACTCCTCTGTGTTGTGTTTCCATGACATTACATTGACTTACATTCTAACCTTATCCTAACTTTAAACAGAACCACCACATGCCAAACAACTCAAACCTAACCTTACGATAACCCTAAATTAACGGTAACTTTAAATCAAGTCCTAAATGACCCATAATTAATGAGGTACGTTAAAGGTGACTTGCTTTTTGTCTCCATAAAGGAGTTGAGTCCCCACAACATGACTGTGTAAACAGATTAACGTCCCCACAAAATGAGAAATACCTGGACCACACACACATGGACAGACAGACATATGGATGGACGGATGCCCAAGAAGTTCTGGCAATGCTCCAGGACCTGAGTGAGGGAAAATCAGATGGGGTAGAGATCAATGACCCGTCATCTTCACCTGACAAGGAATCATCCTGTGTGTCTGAGAGAGAGAGGATTATTTATTCTAAATAATTTAATGTCTGAATTATTAAGCAACTGCCAAATTAATAAACCACATAAACTGAATTTAAAATAGTAATTTTGTCATCTTACTTTAAATATTATTCTTATATTTTACCATTATTTTAACAAATAGATGAAAATGAACTTAACTGCTTCCATTAATGACTTCTTTGTGGTAAGAAGGTGAAAATGATCCCCCCTGGTGGTTCTAATGTTATTAGATGACATGGCTCAATATTAATTGAAGAAGACTCCGTTTTTAATGCAGATGATTTCATATTAAACGTCCTTAGCCACAAATTTTTGGAGATATAAAATGTAATGAGCATCTAAGCATTTTACAATAACAGCCTATAAAATGCTATGTTTCTCATTTTTGTCATTTCTCATCTCATTTTAATTCCAAAACGATCCACTCTCAAAACTATCCACTGAGAATGAAAAAGAATGAAGGAATGTATTAGGCTACACATTTGATGTGAGACTGGGTTGACACACCAGCTACACTACCAGAGATGCAGATGCTTCCACATCACCGGGAGGCAGCCCAGTTGACACCCCTTGTTGCCAGGACTGACTGGTGCGAAAGCTTCTTCTTTTTTTTTTAATCATCAAATTTTGTCTGCTCCTCCTTCTTCCCCTAATCTTTGGGCCAAACATTTTTCTCTTCAACACAAAGCAGAGGACAATGAACAAGTTGATCTTAAACACATTTACAATCACTGATCAGCTCAAAAATTCATTACCATTCTGTTATCAGATTATTCTAGTTTCCCCTCGGGTTTTTGTCTTTATCTTTTATTTATTTTTTCAATAAGATGGGAGGGAGATAAATTATTTCAAGAGAATCATCAAATGTTAATTTATTTATAGGCTTTTATTCCCTATAAATAATTCCTAAAATAGGGTCAAAGCTTTTGTCTTTTATATTTTGATAAGCATTTATCCTTCCTTTCCTTTTGGGATTTCACTCTCTGAAATGAAGTTATCATCATAAAAATGAACAGAGGTGACAGTCCCCTTCAACTTTTCCCATTTTCTCTTTACACGAAAGAGAGAGCATACATCAAACACAGCCAAACTAGACAAAGCCCTGACCATACATTATGGATATGATATTGTAATATGTGAAAAAGTGGGAGGATTGGTTGTTATTGCGATATAACATAGATGTATGTAACAATAATATAATATTGCTCTCATTATACATCAGTGTATGATAGACGTGCATGACATGTAGCAGAAGCATTGTCACTATCAGAAACATGGGGTGAGGACTACAGATAGTTTGATGTATATCAGCACATTTACACATCTAGCCTCAGGTGTGTGGTTGACGACTGTTATCCACTGATGTATGTGTTCAGAATGTCAGTCACTGATCTTGCCTGACAGATTTTAACTTTCTTACCTGATACCTGTCACTTCAGTGAGTGTGCTATAAACCTCAGCCATCCCACAGACCTCTGCAATCTTTTTATAAGTGAAGAAAATCAAGATCTTTGGCACCAGAGGCAACCTTGTGTTTGTAGCACAAAAAAAGCAGTAACTTTGTAGTTCAATACCCAGAAATCATGTGATGTAGTTCTGAACACTGCAAAATAATGATGTTTAGCAACATGGTCATTCTATTACTTCTTTTTTAAAGGGCAGGCAACCCCAAATTAATTGTAGCATTGTCTATATGGAGCATTATACTCACTGCCTCCATGGCAAGAGAAGCATATCTGACACCAGAGTTTGTATTTGAAGTCAAAAGGTTATTTGGAGCTTTTAGTCTGTCTGCATTTGTTCTTTTGTTAGGCGTTCAGGATGAGGTAACTCAATAAGTGGCTCAAAAGAGCTTGGGTCTGCACTCATCCATGCTGGTATAGTAGATAGTTCCATTCATCTGCGAGGATGTCCACTTTAGCCCCATGAGACACCAGATGGTGCTGACACTGGACATGTGAACATGTGCTTATTGGCTGTTTCTCTGTGTGACTCCAACAGAGTATGTCAGCCTCTGGTTCCAATGAGGGAACATGAGACTGGTGGTGCATGCCAATGACATTTCAGTACAATTAAACATTGTCCTTCTGATTGAGCTTGTAAAGCAATAATAAAACTGTGCACTGACATGTTGATCTTTCTCAAAAGGTATTTTTGTTTTTTGTATTAACAACTTCCAGATTGCAAGATTTCACCCTTATGAGCATCCAAAAAACAAACAAAACTTAAGCACATTTGTTAAGAAAACAAAAAAACACACCATATTTATTCAATATAGTTTACTTTTAAGCAAAGTACTGCACTGGTCTTGTTCTGGGAACTGAACTTTGAGTTATCAATCCAAACACAAAGCCACTTGGGTTACTATTGCATCAAATATTGTTATAGCCACATTTTCTCCCAAATTTCACATACATCACATCATGATTACCACCAGGTGTAAAACAATAGTCACACAGTATTAGGTTAATCTCAAAGGTGAATTTTAGATTTGATAGCTGGACAGAAAGGAAGTTTTGGGATTATAGTGTTTCATTAAACAGACAAGGCAATTCAAGCCCCAGCCCTTAAGCTTTTCTCGGTTATTGCAATTCAGTTTTGTCCAAATCATTTAGGCAAGGCAAGGCAGCTTTATTTATATAGCGCATTTCATACCCAGGGGCAACTCAATGTGCTTTACATGAAACAAACATTTAACAGTAAGAATTGGAAACAAAAAACATAAAAACATACAATTTGAAAAATAAAAATAAAACCCAATAATAGTAAAAATGTAGAAAAATTAAAACATACAATTAAAAAAAACAAAAAAAACCCCACTAATAATAATACAAATAAAATCAAAGTACAGAAAAATAGAAAGAGAGAAAAATAAAATAAAGATAATAGTGCATTATATATAAGGTTGCAGCATAAAATATTGATTTGCTTTAAAATCATTAAAGGACAATGAAAGATTAAAATGTAAAGTGCGTTGAAAGAGCTCAATCATAAGCACAGGAGAAGAGAAGTGTTTTTAACCTGGATTTAAACATATTCACAGTTGGGGCTGATTTCAGTTCTGCTGGTAGTTTGTTCCAGTTGTGTGCAGCATAACAGCTAAAAGCTGCTTCACCATGTCTGGTTTAAACTCTGGGCTCCACTATCTGACCTGAGTCAGTAGATCTCAGAGCCCTACTGGGTTTATATTCTACTAACATGTCTTTCATGTATTCTGGACCGAAACCATTCAGTGATTTGTAGACCAGTAGCAGAACTAAAATATATTCTATAGCTGACTGGGAGCCAGTGTAAAGACTTTAGAACTAGAGTAATGTGCTCTGATCTCTTTGTTCTGGTTAAAATTTGAGCTGCAGCATTCTGAATGAGCTGCAGCTGTTTAATGCTTTTTTGTGGGAGTCCAGTCAGAAGACTGTTACAGCAGTCGAGTCTACTGGAGATGAACACTAAATGTGCAGCATTATATTCTCACTAATATTATGTTGCCATTATGTACAATCTAAATCACTGGAATGTCTCTCACTGGGTCAATCTGTCAAACCCAGGAGAGCTCTGAGGGTGTTTATTAACACCTACCTGGATCTGAGACGGGGTAAGCAATAAATACAAAGTAATGTGAGAAACAATAACAAGAGGAGATAGGAATAATTGAAATCTGATACAAGAAAATAATTACAGATGGGGAAACAGTGAGGCAGTGAACTAATGAAATTAGTCTCTAGTTTATCATTTGTTGTGATGAGGAATTTAACATTATCCAAAACGGGTTTGGGAATTGTAAAAATTACAGTCTGACACGCTCCGATTAACTGAATGCAATGGGACCATTAAAACCTCCATTCTTGTTCCATGTGTGAAGAGAATCAAGAAAAACAAATGTATGTTTTGTTCACAATATATACTAGTCGGTAGTAATGCACTCATTTGTGATTCCTAGCAAGGCTACAACAACATGCTACATATGAACTGATCACTGCCTAAAATCAAGCCCATCACGTTCATATTTAAGTGGGCAGGCCTGTAGCCATTAGTACTTTTATGTGTGTGTTTCTTTTTAACCATAATTATGGTCTTTTCTTAACCTTAACCAAGTGTTTCTGTCACCTAACCTCAACTTCACACCTGTGACATCACTCATTGGTTTGTTGACTCCCGTTTTGAAGCCTCAAATTTGCTTTTTGACCGTCGCCATCTTGGATTTTTGGAAGCAGAAGTAACCATATGTGGACAACAGTGTGGAGCCGTGGTTAGCTAAAGCTTGGTTAGCATGGTGTGTCTATGGTTAACTGCAGTAGCGTGCGGTGGTGTTTCAGTCAGGGCCAGCACCAAAATCCAACCCCCCCCCAATATATACACATTGCGAATCCAATGTAAGGCCACTATTATGCAACAGTACTTAATCGACACCAACATGACAGCTGATCAACATCCTCAACGCATCAAGACACCACTGTGCAGCATCGCCATCAGATCATCTTCCCTTAGGTCACTGCACACTTGACAATGCACATACCATGTGACACAACATCAAAAACAGCACATACTGCCCGACTGCTCTGCACCCTTAGAGGAAACTTCTAAATCACTTCAAAAATAAAATCAATTTCTATAACAGACACAAAAACGGTTCTAAATTTACTTCACAAAGAGAAAGAGAGAAAGGGAGAGAGAGATATTAGCCCAACAGCAGCGCCAATCTGGTCCAGAGAAAGTTTTTTTTTTTTTTTTTTTAAAAACTAGCACTCACCGATACTTGTATATGAAATCTAATAATTTCCATTTTTTCTGCAAACAGGCGCCTTGAAAAAGGCACCCGAAGCAGGTCCGCAATCATACCTTTATCTACCGCTCTTGCTGTTAAATCAACCGCCATCACCTTTCCATCACACACCTGCCCATGGGCCAATCAGCCAAGCTCATTTGAATGATGACGCCCAGACCAACACTAGAAATTCTGCTTGACATAGGGCGTTTTGTCAATAACACATCAAAATTTGACTGGCTGATGATACGGTCACTCAACGTTACGCACACAATAGCAGCGTCCAGCTTGATCAGAGGCTAGCAATGCAACTACTGCTGACCCCAGCAGAGGAAAGGAGCTGTGATGCGTTTATAGGACATAGGAGATTTGAGCTCCACAAAATATAACCATTCATTTTCTGGATAAAGTTGCATACTGAACAAGTAATTGACTCCAGATACATTTCAGAAGGACCTTTTAATTATGGAAAAAAACAGAAAAAAAAACATTTTTGACAGGGCTAGCAGTGCTAGCCTTGCTGCCCCTGACTGCAAACCACTGGTTAACTGTGATAAAGCTAAGGCTAATTTAAGATCTGAGAACCAAAATGTTACAATTAACTTTCATGAATATAAAATACACGAGTGATTGCAATGCCTATACTCGGTGAATCGGGTTAAGCCATGGTTACATTACCTAGCCAACGTTGTTGCTGTGTTAGCAACTTGCTTACGACGGCACCCACCTGTCACTCAAAGCAGCTATGCATACATTTAAGCCTTAAAATGTATACAGGTGAATTATATAAAAATGTACATTCCATACAGTCATGAACCAGGAAATTAACTATAGAGACCAAAACCATTTTTGTATCAGACTGTAAACATGTTTATTTCTGCTTTAAAGTTAGGCATTTTAATATGGGCGTCTACGGGAATTGACATGATTTTGGAACCAACCTTAAGTGGCCATTTGAGAAACTGCAGTTTTTGGCATGTGCATGTTGGCTTCACTTTTCATCCCTGGAGGTTGCTGCTTGCCTGTGACCAATGAAGTAATTACAAACTAAATCAGCGTCTCTAACAAAAGACAGTCGGAGCTTCCAGTGCAAGAGATTCCCAGAGTGAGTGAGGCTGAGGCTTCACATCGTTCTCCTGCACACATCATTATGTACTGACAGTGTTTTTATCTGTAAATTCTAACAGTGTACGTGCTTCCTGCTTTACTTCATATTGTTTAGTAGGGGAATAGTTAGTTATTCTCTTGCTGAAGCTTTACTGCTCTACTAGGCCACTTTTTGGTGTCAACTGTGATTTCTGTGTTAAGACTGAACCAATTTTAGTGAATTCATTGCATGGTTTCCTGACGTTTTTATTGTCAGTCAGGATTGAAGTGTTGTAGTACACTGTATACACACTGTGTTCCTTGAAGTTGAACTTATATATATATATATATATATATATATATATATATATATATATATATATATATATATATATATATACATAATATGTAATATATTTTTATTGATAACTTCTGGTGTGCTGTCTGTTCTTTATCTTCTTTCTAAAGTGCTCTACCAATGAGAAAATAGCAGTCTGTTTGAAAAGGGCATTGCCTTGTTACATTTTATTCACCATGATACTGATCCAAATTGAGGCCAATGCTGACCTTATTAAGTGATTCAGGTATTGGTCAGGCGCAGCCCACATTACTTCATCACTGCCATGTAAAATTCAGTGTTTCCACCATCTGTTACGTAAATTAAGTCACACAGGGCCACTGACTCAGTTTTTAGTGTCACAGCAAAATGATTCAAATAGGTTGTACACAGTGTGGTACAGATTTTAGATTTAAGAAGTGCTGCTCCAGGTCATGAAACAGCATGTTACATACTCCGAGCTGAGGTACGGAAATTGGTATTGTGGGAGAAAAAATTGGATTGTTTAATAGTCATCATTGAATCCGTTATGAAAATTCTTATCTCATTATAAGGTTGCTAAAATCACAACATTTTTCAGGTCATCACTTCACTTCAGTTTTGAGGCCTGTAGTGTCTATTCGTAGGACATAGAACCTCAGAGTGCCAATCAGCCTTTTGAGGCACATACGGCATGGAAATAAAATGAAAATGGTTGGCCAGAAAAGAAATGCTGGCAAAGCACAGTTCACTGCCCCCATTTCCACAAAGTCTGAAGCACTGCTATAATGCACAAACCCTAACAGAGCAATACACCAGGCCAACCTAATCATCTGTAGAGAATCAACCCTTCAGAGAGACAACTGGCAAGCTCTCTAACAAACTGTTAAATGGCAAAGCTGCCCTCTCACACTAAATATAGCCTCACTGCATGTATATTAACCTCCTCTTGTACATTGAGGGCTAAGGGTACGGGTGCTCTTATGCTGTCCACGGCGACCTCAAGCATTGTTTGTCATGACGAATTTCACTCAGTGACTCAGTGGTTCAGTCCCCATCAGTACTGTAAATTGATGTAGTGATAATACCTTCACTCACATAAGCATAGTTACACAAGAAAGACTACATAGTGTCTCTAAAAAAGATGGTATGAGCAAAACTCTAATCTAAAAGGAGTACTCTAATCACATCTGACAAGGGGCCATCATTTAAGAAATTAAAAGAAACAAAGTTTTACATTATTGGTCAAAGTTAAAAAATTCTAGCTACATGAATGTGATTTTCATTACTGGCATTTTTGTGTGACAGACAGAATATTTTAATTTCAACTCAGCTGCGGTCCTGCTGTAAATTGAGCCACAATATTTGAAGAAGAAAAAAAGGTCTTAAAATAGTCATATTCAAAACCGTTTGGCAAAGCACTTGGATAATATCACATAAAAGTCAGCGGCACCCTACTAGAGACAGTGAAGATGAGCAGGCTCCCAAGGAAGTCAATCCTCAGACTGACACAGGATGTTTTCTTTTGCAATTTTAGCCTTCATTTGATTGTTAAGCAGAGACAGGAAATATTGGGAAATCTCAAAAATTCAGGAGAGTCCTCTGCCGAGAGAATTGAGTATTTCAACACATTTCTTATCTTTTAATACAGTTCTGTTTCATGATAACATGATTCAGTTTTTGCAAGATCCCCTTCTGCCGAGTATTCAAGGAGATATTGAAAACTGTCCTTGGGGGTTCTTGTCAATGCTGACTCAATAGCACAACGTAGCTCCTCCAGATTGTTCAACTGTGCATTCATGCTGTAAAACTCTTCTTCCATTTGATCCCCCAAGTGCTCGGTAAGGTTGAGATCTGGAAGCTGTGACGGCCGTTGGAGTAAATTAAAGTTGAAGCCATATTTCTGTAACGATTTTGAGAGGATGAGTGTTTTGTGACAAAGTGCCTTCCCCTGCCAGAATAATTCATTTGTAAAAGCTTAGACTAGCCATGTAGGAACGCAGCTGGGGCCCCATTTCATCAAATTTGCAGCGTGCAATCTCATATTTCCAATGTCATTTTCCTCTCACTGTTTCTGATACATCCCCCATATTAACTGTGCCACACAATGCACATTCGGGCGGATTACAGCAGGCAGTCTCTCAGCAATTATTTCATTTTCATTTCCTCTGCTTGCTTTTGCTAGGATTTGATAGCTCCTGGTGTAAAATGAATCTAATTGATAGAGTGTTGTAAACTGATGAATGACACTGTGACTTACATGGCTTTCTTGAGGCCGTTTATTGCTGTAGGCTAATAAATTGAACAAGCAATCAGGGTTGGCTTAGATGTATTAATTGTAAGCAAGAAGCCATATTTAACTAGAATTATAAACCTAATATACATTTTTTGCTTACTAATGTTAAGTTCTTCAAATATAATTACTGATATAATGAGGCAAGACTAACCTTTCAGTAAATTCACACTGTGCTACAATCATCTAAGTGAGAAAAGCAACTATTTAAAAAAACAAACAAAACAGACTTCTTTTTTTTTTAAGTGACACAAGGCAGCACACATGCCTTCAGCGGCTACTCAGAACAAAAGAAGACAAACCCTTTTGGCAATGTGTTACATTTTAATAAAAAAAAGTCCTCCTTTACCCTCAGACTGAGCACGCATCATTTCTATTACAGAATGCAAACACGTCAACTGGCTATTGCTGAAAACATACTGATCCTATCAAAAAGAGTGTTTGATATAACACAACAATCAAATATCAGTCGATGATTTTATAAGAAAATGGATAAACGTTTCCAGAGTTGCAAAGCAAGGCCGTGAGAAAGTTGTCCAAACTGAAGACCAAAGCAAAGAGTAAAAAATGATAGACAGAAATTAGCAACAGTGTCAGAAAAGCCCAGGCCTTCTAAAACTATGGTCACCCCTTTATTGTCAGACTTTAGGCCATGGAGGTCATCTGGTTCAGGGCCAATCTGGAAATTGCTTGTCCTCCTGATCAGATTCTTTAAATACGTTATCTATCCATCTATAATTTTTTAATCCTAATTGTCCAGTTTTGTACTATTGCTTTCTTTTTCTGTCTATTCTGTACGCACAACATCTATTTCAAATATGTCTGTCAGGGGAGACAGACATATATATCCTTTGTTGCTCTTCCTCAGGTTTCTTGTTCTTTTTTTGTAGGAGGTTTTTAACTATATGAATCAAGGGTCTAAGGAGAGAGGATTTTGTGTCCTTGTATGATTGCAAAGCCCCCTGAGTTAATCTGTGAATTATGATATTAGCCTATACAAATGAAATTGGCCTGAGTTGACTTGATCATTTCAATTTGTGAAGAACATTGTACAATTTGTAATGCCACAGGAAAATAATTTAATTAATATCATCTTTTAAAAGGTGAGTGTGTGAAGGCCAAGCAGTACAGATTAATATAACATAAGTAACTGTAACTGAGAATTTTCACACATTTATTGTTCCATTTGTTTATCGTCCCAATTTTGTTAAGGGAAAAAGTGCTCAAATGTCCTCATGACACACCGCATTGTATTTCTCCTCAGCTCTATTAGTGGATTAATCAATAGTGTGAGATGCCAAACCTGCAAAATAGAAAACAGTTTACATTTTATATCAAGCTGTTTCCATTTTTCTTTTAAAGGGCTGTGTGGTTTAACTTAATAGTCCCCCCGCTAGTCAAAAATGTGTTTTTCTTCTTGTTCCTTCAGTTGGATGTTTCACATTTCACATTCATCTGCTGACAGGGAGAAAAGTTGCTCTACGGTCACCAAAACTCAGAGATTAAGGGGTATATCTAGAAGCGTTATGTGTGACATCATAACTAGTTACTTATATGTTAACTAAAGTCTGACTGAGCTCCATTTAAGTTGTCTAATATTGCTTCCCTCCGTCCTGTAGGTTCACCAGTAAGTGTGTGTACCGTAACGCTAGGCTGAGTCCTTGTTGCAGCGGCCTGGGTTTGTTTCTGATCCAGACCCCTTCTTCATGTCATTCCCTCACTCTATATCCCATCCTTCCATTCCTTTCTCTCTCCACTATATGTGTATAGGTCCTAAGACGTAAAAAAAAAGAAAAAGAAAGAAACATTTTATTTCCCTGAACTACAATGGCGTTCTTTTTTGGTTGCTTCATAGATTCAGCATGACTCAGTGTGGCACTACAGGTTCACCTTTTAATTATAATAGTACCAACAGCTCATGCTTTTAGTCTTTTTTGTCAGTTGTTCATCTACAGTTTCTAAATATTTACTCCAAGTATTTTTCGATAAAACTTACCTCTTATTTAGAGCTGCCAATGAGGATTCCGCAAAAAACGGACTGTACTTTCCTCTCCAGGGTTTGCGTATTGACATCTTCTGTTCACACAAGGATCGTATCTCAAATATTATACATTCTTTCAGTATTCAGTATTCAGTATTGGCATAACTATTGCTGCAGGGAAAACCATATATATTTAAGAATCTGAGAAGTGTCTCACGATGTTAATGTGTCTCTTGGCATCTTTAGTTGGATGCACACACATAGATGCCTTTTCTGCTCCATTTAACATGCAGAACTTAGGTTGCACAAATTGACAATGAAGGTTACAGCACACAGTGTACATCTCACTTCACACACACACACACACACACACACACACACACACACACACACACACACACACACACACACACACACACACACACACAGTCTATCTCAATCTCTCATTAGTAATCGCATTCACTAGCAAACATCCACACATACTCAGTACTCACACTCAACACTGCGAGCATTCATGTGCACAGAAAGACACTACAAACACATACTTACAACACACGCTGTGTCATATGAATTTTGGAATGGAAGCTCGGCTGGATGGCAGCCACCGTATTGCTGTGGAAACCCAGCGAGTGATGGCAATGCATTTACATATTTATTATTTCATTTCAGCTTTCAGAATTCGCACTTTCTGCACACACACACACACACACACACACACACACACACACACACACACACACACACACACACACACACACACATATATACAGTTTTGAATTGAGAAACATTCACATCCAAATCATCAAGTGCATGCCAGAAAAAGAAGGGGGGAAAAAGAAAAACAAACTTGTGTATTTCATTGAGTTTGGGGGACAGGATTAGATGCAAAAGGGTAAAAAATGGAAATGACAAACAGAAAGTAGGCCAAATATTGGCTCAGTTTGAACCATAGCATAAAGGATTTTGTTGGTGGCCAGATAGGCGACACGGTTAAAGGCAACAGCATTGGGAGAATTGGCTTTAGCTGTTGCCTCATCCAGAGTCTCATATTCTCGTAAGGATTTAACATCAAAGGAGTTATGCAACAAAATATACATGGTAGTTTGGATTTATACCTTTTACATGCCTTGAAGACATAATAAATCAATAGTGATTGCAGAACATATCCAAATTTATTCCACTTTTACGCTACTTTATACTAAGAGAGAAGATTGCTCCTTCAGCAAGTAAGATGCACTGAAACCAAAGAAAGTCATTGGTCAATGGTCATGATTTTTATTTATGAGGCAACTGTCAGATGATAACATAATAACAGAAGAACAGAGCTGCTGAAAAACAGCTTCCCTCATTCAGTGGTTTCCCAACCTGGGGTCAGTACAAAAGGGATTGAATGATAAATCACAGACGTCACGACATGATGGACAGAATAGAGAAACAGGAATATATATATTACTGCAACTCAAAAAATACTGCTGTTATTTTACATGTAGATCTAATCTTGGCTTTGCGTTTGTGGATTACTGATTAATTTCCTCCACGGACCCTCTAAAAATGATTCAAATGCATCCAAAGAAAGAATTGCACTTTGGCTGGTTTCGTAATTTTCGTTACGCAACCCTTGACGAGGACGGCAAGTTAAAAAACAGTTAGAACAACAACAATCACTCTTCTGTAGGTTCACGAAGGTTCACTGCAAACTCCTCACATCTTGATTATATTTGCAACAGACAGATGGAGTTTCCACAACAACTTTTCTTTGGTTCGCTTCTTAAAAAAAAAAAAGGTTAGCTTCACAATTTAATATGTCAGCGTTGGCTGCCGTGATTTCCCAGATGTAATTTCTCTTCAATAATTTCCTGCTGTGATGGAGCAACAGTTGAGTGGTGATACAAGAAAAAAAAGCTGCTTCAATTAGCTCTGGAATTAAAAACAGTTGTACATTATCAGGCACTTCCTTGTAGGCTGTTACCTGATTAGACTCCATGAAACACTGTCTGCTTTCAGCTTTTACAACCCCCATCTGTTATAATGTTTAACCGACTCTCTCTTAGCTTTGACAGAAGATCTATCACAGTTTTCTACCTGGGAAGCTCTGCAGGTGTGGGGATGTTTTTCCCTCTCTTTCTCCCTATCCCACTTGCTCTTCTCGCTCTCTCCTGAACCTTGGCAGGAGATCGATTTCCTCCTGAGGCAAAGTGTTCAGATGACTGATGCTCAGAACGGCAGAGAGCGCGGCGCACCCATCACTTCTAGCACCAAAGCACTGTTGACAGGATCCTAAGAACTGCAGTCTCAGAACTGATGAGGTAGCAGGAAGGAACACATGCGAGCGCTGCAACATCAGGAGCAGGCAGGTAGAGCAGGAAAAAGAGACGGAAAAACAAAAACAGCAAGCAATTAAAACAGGGGGCCCTCCTGCACTCTAGGGATAAGCATTTAAATATCATCTTTGGTATGATACTCTTTATATTATAGTCAGGGGTGCCTTAACAGTAATTTAGGCCCTGGGGCTAACAATTAGTCTAGACCAGCTAAGTTACATCAGCCAAGTGGGCCACTGTGTGTGCGCAGTGGCAACAGCAGAACATCAGTCTCCTCAATTAAATCAGCCGTATCAACTGACAGCGACAAATTGCAAATGAAGCGTCCTCCTTATCAGTAAACAGAACATGAAACTCACCAAGAAGCAGAAGATAATATGCAGAACTGATTTAATATAAATCTGGCACACTGAAATAACAGGTATAGCCCACTGACTTTGGCACGCATTTTTCACAAGCTACTTAATCCTATTACTGATGTTCCTGGTTCAAAGCTATTAATGGATTTATCTTATATTATTGGATTAAAGTTTAACTGGAAACTGTGACTCCTGATATTGACGTGTTGTAATCCTCCAGACGTATCACCCTGTCGGACCTACAGAAACGCTTGCAAGAGTGGAGGCTCTTCCTTCACTAGTCATCTTTGGTTGAGTACTGACTCCGGCTTGCACAGAGTGCACAGACTTGACAGCCAAGTATAATTTTGGCCTGCCATTAAGTTATTTATGGGATCAATGTTAATTAGTGACAGCCAATGTGATCATGATCTGCTGCTGGCGAAGTTTGTCATTCTAATGTTCATCGCCAGCTAAAAATGAGAAGCTCCTAGCTGCTCTGCCAGTCTTTGCCAGTGAGAAAGAGAGGGTTAGAGAATTTAGGCATTTCAGAATAAGTCACCCCAGTATGCTTGAATATTGTTTTACATTTACACACTAGCATTTACGACCTAAATGCTCACAGGGTTAGGATTAGGGTTAGACTGTTGTGAAGGAAAGAACTTTTGCAACACTAGCAGGCTGCACAGTAGAGTAAGGAAAGAATAATTATATCAACTTTAAGCCGATAGCAATCCTTTAATATATCCCCAGATCTGCCCCAGGATCAGCTCAGTACAACTCTAGAAATTATGAACAATTAAGTCAATGACCCCATTTACACCTGGTATTAACATGTACTCTGTATCCAGAAACATTATGTGGATTATGGCCCTTTGCCTCTACACCTCAATAGGTCTTATACCTCATTATCTGTTATCTACAGTACATTCTGCCTGAATTGTGATTGAATCTCAATATGGAAATTAAGCAGACAGAACTGCCTCAGGTCAAGGATAGTGATGTTGGCTTTATGGGCTCTTTTTTATTGTTTATTTGCTGAGGATAGTAGAGAGAGAAGTGGAACTAGGTAAGCTTTCAATTAGTTTGAGACATTCTTGGAACATTGTATGTGGCTCCACTAGCAGGAATTTGGGTAGGTAAAGGAAGCTACAGCAGCATTGGCATGATCAGAGACAGTGAGTATGAATGTCAGGTTATAATGGCTGCATGATAATGACTGGGTGTTAGTAGTCCACTGGTAGTCAAGCATTTGAATAATGAGCCAGTGATAATGAAGTTTTTTTTTTTTTTTTTTTTTTTTTAATGACAATTACATATGATAATGACATATTTGCTGTAAAAAAGGAAATCTGTTTTTTTATTTAGCTGATGAAAAATGCATAAGCACTATGCATTCAGTCTTCTGAATTTCCCCAAAACAGCTTTGTGTAGACATTTTTGGTGGTTCATAATTATCTGTAGAATCACCCTTTTAGAAAGAGCCCAAAGGCATTAAACATTAAACTATAATTCTAGGAGTTCCAGGTTTTTTCATCATGTCTGCTGATTAGATTCAAAGTTTCACTGATGACCCCTTTAAGCTGGAGCTGGATCACTTCTGTCCATCACATGCCGTGCAAGCTGACATATTTCAATCTCCTTTTTGTATCTCGCTTGCTGGTAATTTTCTGCTACATTTGGGTCACACAGTGTCTGAAGAAGAGTATATAGAAAAGTATTTCTTAGCTTCAGCGTGAAGACTTACTTGAATCAGTCAAACCCCACCATCCAAAAAAACATTTGTATTCATGAATGTAATGAATGCAATTTCTATTCAGTCTGGGTTTTTTTTTTAAATTCATGGTTGAATAATGGAGATGCTGCAGTATATAAAGTGCAAAACATGCAAACAAAGAAAACTGCATGCACGTGATAGAGAAAATATGACACCGCAAACAATCAAACTACCAACACTTTCCGGATTTTACAAAAGTCTTTTGTCAGCATAGAGGCAGCACAAGCAGTTATAAAGCACAGTGAAGTGAGCACCACAACTATGGAAACCACAGCCTCATAGGGCCTTCTGCTTCGTTATGGGATTAGTGCTCTCTGGCCCACTCCAAAGTACAGTATGTGCAGCGTGAGCAGAACATAACTCGTCCAACTGTCAGAGAAAAGTATGCAGCTAAACTTTCAACTTCAATCATGACAGACAGTTATAGCCACAATAATGACAATTAATAATCTGAAGTCCTATAGCAGTTTGTTCACTGTCTGATGGTATAAAATAAGAAACCTGATGGTTAGAAGTGAGAATATATTACTGATATAGTTAGCAGGTTATCACATAACATGTTAGTTGAATGTATACAAGAACTGTTCTCCTTGTAGAACATAGTCTCTTTAGATATGATAGATATGATTATTGTAGTTCATGCTGGCCAAAATATAATACCAACGCAAACAGTAGTATTAAAAAATGAATTAGCTGTAATCCGATGTAGGCATGTCTCATTCAAGGAACAGTGTTTTTGTGCTGTGAAGCTGCACTAACGATTGATTTCCGGATTCAGTTGTTAGACATTACGTTAGCCCTTTAGTGTTTATTGGAAAAGAGCGCTGACTGTGAACTGAAGGCACATAAAGCTCTACAGTGAAGTAAACAGTGACATTTTGAGAAAGAATCAACTCGGC
This sequence comes from Scomber scombrus, assembly GCF_963691925.1. Taxonomy (NCBI): domain Eukaryota; kingdom Metazoa; phylum Chordata; class Actinopteri; order Scombriformes; family Scombridae; genus Scomber; species Scomber scombrus. The sequence continues at coordinate 20,221,451 of NC_084984.1, forward strand.
AAAATGCCACGGGCTACTGTAGGTTGAAAATGAATTGAAACGTCTTTGGATTCTACCTCATTACTCCTCAGTTTTTCCTTTGGCGGCAAAGCAAGTGTTGTAGTTTTAAGAAAATGGCTTGTCAATTTTACCTTATTATCCAGTGTGTGCATCCTCACAAGCACTGCCAGAGTCACAACTTGTGAGTTTTATAGAGCAGGAGATACAAGTATATGTGGCTTGTTGACCTCTGATACAGATAAAGTTGCTTTTCCTTATCTATATTAGAAACTGTGTGAAACCTCTGTTACCCAGAGCACAGTTAGACAGTGTTTCGGTAATTGTCCCTGTAACCTCATTGTAAGCTTGTCTGACAAAGGGCATCTGATAGTGCCAAAAACTTTAAATGGAAATGCTCCTCACTGGTAACTTTACAGGATTCAACAACAGCACTTGATTAAGGACTCCACAGGTTTGTATCTGTGTACTTTGGCAAGCTTGCAGACTATAAGTGCTCATTTGAGTATGACAGGAGCAGCAGAAAGAGAGATAGCAGAAGTGATGACATACTCTTTAAGACGGCCCTCTGGCTCTGCCAGGGTCTGTAGTCTTCGGAGGGTATTTATTAAGCCTGTTGGAAATTATTGTCAGGTGCACAAAATTTCGTCACTGCAATTTTTTTTAGATTTAATATAATAAGATTACAGATGTAAATGAGCCCAGGCACAGTTCACCTGATTTGCATGAAGTGCTACTAAATAATGATGTTGGACTATTTTGACACAAATATGCATGTCTGGAAAGAAATGCAGTAAATAATCAGACAGCAGTCACTTCAGACTTTTGCTGTGTTCAAAATGTTACAGAATTGTTGCTCAGTCTGACCTAGTATGATTGTCAGCGGTTATGTAAAAGAGACAAAGGCGCTTATTGAGACGTGCTAAATTGCTGTTAAGATTACAAAAAAAAAACTTGTGCAGTGGAAAATGATGGTCCTCGTCTTAGAAAAGAAGGGAAAATAGCCTGTTTTCAAGGATGCACTTTAGTTAGAAATTCACTTGCTATAGTTGAGGTACTTTAGCACACATCACTGCAAACTGTCAACAGTCAGAATGGTTTTTTGTGTACCTTTTCTGGTTTTATGACACAAACGTCCATCTCTTTTTCCTTCTTTTTTTCCATCCCTTCCCTGGCCTCTGCTAAATTATGCACTTCATCTCTTTACACTTCACCTCACTCTGTTTCTCTCCAACCTGTACTCCACATCCCTGTCTTCTGTCATCTACCTTTCACACTCAGTGATTTTATTGATTGTAGTATTTCTGTGATGGCGTACGGGTAACAGCTAGAGCTCACCGTTTATGGTAGTAGTTGGTTGACTGTGTTTTTTTGTGTGTATGAATTAGTAACTGTCTGTGTTGTGTACATGCAGGAGTGTGTGTGTGTGTGTGTGTGTGTGTGTGTGTGTGTGTGTGTGTGTGTGTGTGTGTGTGTGTTTTGTGCGCGTGTGTTTTGTGCGCAACAGAGTGGAGAGACTAAATAAGGGCAAGTTTGCATCTATGCTGTTCATTGCAGTGTATGGAGGTAGCTGTGGCTGACTGATTAGACCCTTTAGAGAGTGTACCCACCTCTCACCAGCCATCCCTCACACTGACAGCTGGGCTGTGGAAGTGTGTGCCTCCCTGCCTCCCTGAGTAAGTGTGTGCTTCTATTTCATGAGCATTTGTGAGTGTCTTCAGGTGTGTATCTCTCAGTGTGCATTCATTTTGAGGCCATAACATTCTCTGTGGGTATGTTTACATGCTTTTGGATAAATATGAACTGGATCAGTGTGACTGGGTAATGGATAGGTGAATATGTTAATGTCAGGCTAATGACTACCACCCAATATTGAAACATTCATGGTGTACTGATGGTTCCATCTGGGTGTAAAATTGTATCATTAAGTCATTAACAAGTGATTTCGACAAAACTTCATAGGGGATGTCACCTGTGATTACTAAATATGACAAAATACACTCGATAACTCATTATTAGCTAAATTACTACTTAGCACATAGTGCTCTGTAAACTACATGTCCTGTGTTCTCCTTTTAGAAAAAAAGTAATACAATACATCAGAAAAAAGACATTTATGTTTTATATTTTTCTGGTTTAATGATATTTTTGCCTTCATTTCAGGGAATACATGCAGTTCTCTGTGTTTGGGGTCCTTTCTTCCAAACAGCCAATCAAATGTTTGCATGAGACAAAAAGAGGCATTTTTGATATATTTCCCTTAAATAACATTTGAAAAACACTGGGATTATTATTAACTAATCATGCATGTCCCAAGCAAGTGTTCATATAATCTATAGCAGGTTTATCTATTTAGGTGTCAGTTTGTATGGCAAAAGTCACAGTAGTCACCTAAGATGTAGGAATGGGTGCAGCCTTATCAGCTCAGAATCATGATAGAATTACATTCTTATCGGCAATTCTGCACTTAAGGATTTACATTTATTACTGCTAACATTTAGTGCCAGAGAAGGTATGGGTGTGGAGCTTGGGTAATGGGTAGTTAACTTGCAATTAACTGTTTCCTTTTTTAACAAAAGATGTAACGAGAATCTTTCCTTAACTTTAATGTTTACCTACAATTTTACCATGTCTCAACAGTAGATTATTTGCCAAAGCCCAGAATATTTCCATAGTCTTAACCAAGATACTGTAAAAAGAAATGATTATATTTAAATGTCATCCAATGTTTAAAAATCTCTTTGCTCATAATCCTTGGATTTGCCAAATCACCCAGCATTAATGTTGTCTGGCAGTAGGGCTGATACACATCTCTCTGTGTATGTGTGCGCCTTTGATATTTTTAAGTGTAATAACATGCAATCTCTGGTGTGACAAATTTGTTCTTCGCCCCCAAAGCTAAATGCAGAATAATGTAACAGTCAGTAATGACATTTCTTGCTACAACATGTCCCACAAATTCTGACATTTCTGAGACTATCTGACCGAACGTCAGACTTGCATTAAGCTGCTTGTTGCTGTTGGAAACTCACTACTACAAAGGATCATGCAGTGTGTTGGGACATTTATATTCCAACTGTGGTACTGTACATACCAGTATCCTTCTTGGCATTTTTCTGAGACCTTTTTTTTTTTTTTTTTTTTTACATGATTTCTGTATTACAGCTCCAGTCTGCCACAATGATGAACAGATGGATATCTTAAAAATAAGTCAAGAATGTTCAAGAGAACGGTAAAAGTGGCAATGGAGGGGGCTGGTGGTGTAGTTCACTGTGTGTGTGTGTGTGTGTGTGTGTGTGTGTGTGTGTGTGTGTGTGTGTGTGTGTGTAGCCACAGAAGAAATACTTTATTTCCACCATCTCTTCCTCCTAGTTTAGTCAGATGAAACTTTGAACGCCATCCTCCTATTCACCTCAGAGAGCAATTCATTCCTCCTCCATGAATGCATATTGCATCATTATATATGAGTTTGTGACTGATAAGAGGTACAAGCAACAGAAACAAAACTACATCAGTTTCATGTTATTTTCTTCCCTGCAATTGCTTTGCCCTCACCATGCTGAGCGTACAGTTTTGACTTTTAATTAACTCCTCTCTTCTCGAGCCTACCTTTGAGCCCTATTAGTATTCCCATGTTGTATCTGTTATTTCGTATCCATTTCAGTCCGTGCAAATTATGCATTTACTTCAGACAGATTCACGACAGTGAATTCTTATCGGTGGTAAGGTGATGGTGTAATTTAAAATCTATGATACATGTAGAAACCTACACCTGTCTGGACTCATCAGAGTGGTAAACATTTTGTAATCAGTTTAAAAAAAAAAAAAATGTATTTCTTTTTTCACATTATTAATAATGCACTTTGTGTGTAGTAATGTACTGTAAGTAAAGGTTGCATCTTTGTCGAGCAGACATAAAAGACAGATGCAACAGACATAAAAATACAGACTCAAGATGAGTGAAAAATACATATTAATAGTATATGCAACAAACTTCCAAAAATATACAACATGCATGGCCTTCAAACTCATACCCAAACAAAACAAAACATATTACTTTTTGGATTGCAGTTATTTTGATCCTGGTCCGATGACACTAGCTGATTTGGAGAGGCCGGAGCGTCGTGCACAAAGTAAATCTCAACACGCCACTTGGGAAATCCAACATAATGCCAGTGTAGAAATGAGCAGAGGATGAGATTTGGCTCTCGCGTCACTGTAAACGTGCCTTTCTTCTGATATTGGCAACCTCCACTTGGGAGAATTTGAGGACTCATCTAGCGTTGTAAATATTTTCGATATTATCGGCTATAAGCTCATATGAGTCTGCGAGTCACTCAGAGTGGTTAAGATTGAGCCTGCAAATCCCTCAAACTACCAGATAAAGCTTGCCAACAATCAGGATTTGGCCTGCAACTGTCAAAATGGTCAAATCCAACCTTTACTGGCTAAATAATCTTATAGTGTGTCTCCAACCTTTTAAAGGAAATGTCACATGTAATATGACTTTAACACAACTCAATTGTAAAGCAGGTTTTGAAAAGTCACAAGGAGATATGAGCCTTATGTCTTTGTGTGTGCATGTGTGGTTTTGCAACACTGTCTCCTATTATTATTTATTTGCAACACATTTGTTTAAATTCATGAAACATGTAATCCCTGCGTGGATTATGATCAGTGACATTGAGGGTTTTTTTCTGTTGAAAAAGGTTTTTCAGACTGGATTGTGTGTGTACACAGCACAGAACTCCACGAGAGACTGGGATTAATATATGTGAGTCCTGTGTGTTGTTAGTTTAAGGCAATAATTGCCCCTTGGTTAAGGTTAGGGTAAGTTTGTGGTTTTAATTAAATGTTGATAAAGTGTCTCATGCTTCAACTCACTTTTGGAATTTTCAGTATTAAACCAGGTCTTTAACGAAGTGCTGTGAGTACTAAACATTGCCATGAAAAGTATTACTCATGCTTTAGTTCCTGTGAGTGAATATTGTATTGAGAAAGCATATACTGGAAGGCAAAACTAATTAAAAATATTGTCAGTGAACTTTTTGCTGATAGGTTCAGTGTGAATATTTCATTATACAGACTTCCTCTGTCTAATGTGAATACCATAATGCCGAAAAACACCAAACACACATACAAAAAAGCTCAACAACACCCAAATCCTTTAAACTCACTCTGACACTATAATTTTGGTTGTTTATTGCTTCTCCACCTTAAATATGACCCCATGTAAATCAAACATTACCCTTAGCCAGTGATACGCCTCTGCTCATTAATATGCAATCAATAAGTCTGCAATATTTAAGAAGAATAATCAAGGACAAAGTTTAAAAAAAATCCTCAGACGATAATACACTTTGAAGCCTTCTAATAAAGTGCTTAAAATCCCACATATAAAATAATAATAGGTGGTTTTTACAATATGACCTTGTAGCAAAAAAAGATGCATTATACATTACTATGCCCTGAATTTACAGATATACCACTTCCTAAAGTGAAGCCAACAATGCCCAAATAATTCAGAAACAGACTACTTTGATACTGGCTGTGATGCAAAAACACTGTTTACAGACCGTGGTACTAAAATGCCAGACTAATGCTGAGAGGAAAATACAGCACTTTGATACCGTCAAAATGAAAGAAGCAAACAATCAGTTATGTTTAATAAGAATTTCACTTGTTTTCCCCTTTTGATGTAGACAATCCATTTAGCAATGCATTTTCTATTCTTTTGTCTGTGAGGACAAATACATTGTATCACTTCTCATTCTGTTTTATTTTATGTTGCTGTGAGGAGAACTTCTTGCATGGAGGCTGATTTGTATATTGTCTGGTAATTTTTCTGACAGACAATGAATATGAGCTCAACCTAACTGCTTGCATGCATGAGCAGGCGTGCATTTAGCAGTGCTGTAGCTAGGTCACACTTTTTTTCCTCCAAATTATGACAATGTTCAACCTCTCCTTAAATTTCTGTCATATATATATAACAAATTGTGTTTACATGATAGATTTCGTAAGAACCCCTAATGATGCCTGGATTGCAGTTTGTAAGTATACAGTATTTGCATAATGATCACTGTCAAAGCATTTTATTTGTTTTCCCGACAAAGTTTTCCCAAGGCAGCAAAAGCATGATTACATTTTTTTTGTGGTTTTATTTAGATAACCAGGCGCATTTGGGTAAGATTATGAGAGCATCAAAGTCTATGTTAGGCAAATTACATGAAAACTATAATCAATTACTGCTTAGTACTGTAGTTAGTTAGTATTAAGTAGCATAAGTAATAAGTTACATTAATTGATGCTATACTTTTACTACTCAGCCATCAGCTGAGTAGGTGACAGGTGTGTTCACAGTGTTTGTCTGCTATGAAAGATGTTATATGAGACCAAATGTTTACAGAAAATCCTCTTATAGAAACAGATGTAAGAGCAGGCGATAGGATTATTTCACTCTATGAACCTCGCCTCATGTTATCAAGGTTTTTATTTCCTATTTCTCCACAAGAGTCCATTCTTTTAAAAAAAACTCCAATTGTCTCTACTGTCTCATCAATGGAAAAATAAATTCAATTATACATAGTTCTGATTAGATTTCTGAATTATTTTCACAGGTTTTTTTTCTCCATTTATATCTTGTCACTTTTTGAAGCATATGTGTTTTGTTTGATGAAATTCAAGTCAGTTTTCAAATTCTGCTGATATTACACACAATAGCTACTTGTTGTCTTTGTGGAAATATAATAAGCAGGTATGCATTCGGTGTAATTTGTTCATAGCCCAGAGCTGAGGTAAATTTGGTAATGTGCTATTCTAGCCCTCAGCATCAAATGAAACAGCTTTGAGCTGAGGCCAGGTTGAGGATATACAGCATGTCATTCTAGCAATGGGTCTTTGATGAGCAAAACAATAGTGTCTATATGAGATCTCATTTTTTCTTCCATTCAGGGTAGCTGTCCTGTCTTTTGTTTTTGAACATACTCAGTAATATTTCTGTATCACAAACACTAAACACCAGTCTGTCTTCAGTCCAGCGAAATCTATTTCAGGGTTATAATATAAACAGGAAACCTATTTTAAAGGCGAAAATGTGTCACAAGCAACAACATTAAACAAAACCCAATCAAACAGAGACAGAGATACATAAAACGTTATGTAAGGCTTTGAGGATGTTGCTTAGAATGTTTGGGGTTTTTTTCTTCCTTTTTTTAAAGAAACATGGATGATGAAGAAAAAGATGGATGAAGCTTGGTGTTGGATCTTAAAACCCTAATAATGAGTTAGATGATGAAAAGACGTTGAACTCAAACAGTACATCCAAGCAGAACAGTCATTATATATCAGGATAATGTATTCATTTCTAAAACTTGCTACAACAAGTAAATGGTATTTAGTTGCCATAAAAATATATATTTGAGGACAGTCTTTTAGTAGTATCATCTGTCAAATTGAGTGATTTAATAGTTTAGCCAAGGCAAATAGAACAATCACTACCACCATGTAAGTAATTACATGAATAAGTGAACAAATAGCTGGAAACAATGTACAGTACACAGAGTGAAGGGTGGAGAACAGAGAAGAGAATTAGGCTGCAAGAGTAGTTTGAAATGTTTCTGTCAGTGTCTTTACCAGTGGCGAACCGCAGCGCTGGACCCTGGGCCTTCAACAGGACAACCTGTGGCAAAAACAAAATACACACACACACACACACACACACACACACACACACACACACACACACACACACACACACACACATACAATAGCAATACAAGTAATAGCCATAGCCCTCACACTGATTAATTGGCTTCACAACACACAAAGGGGAATTCCGGTCACACCAGTCACTAGGGGTCTGACGATACACTCCGCTCACGAGACACGATATTAGGTTCACGAGATCGAGACAAGACAATATTTTAACACTATTTTAAAGAAAACTTCAATGAAGAAATATATGACTGTTCTTTAATTTGAAATTCACAAAATGCAAAATAATGCAGGTGTATTTTGAAATGTTTTAACTAATCATCTTGTAATGAATGTCACTTTAGTTCTACGTATGAATTATCATATGCTGTATGCAATATGCAAGCATTGTAAAAGGTTTCCCCATATAGATAGATATTTTATAGATAGATCATTTTGGTATTTATGGAAATAACAACCATAAATACGAAAATTATATACAATCACAAATACCAAAAAGTGAATTATAAAGAATAGAAACAATTCTAGTGTATAAATATATAAATGAGATAAAGAGTCAAATTATAACATATTATAACATTTTGCTAATAAAAACAGAATAAAAGTAAATTGCACAAATCCTGTATCACACAAATACAAGTAGAGTTAAGTAGAACAACATATAAATTGTGTCATAATTTGGTGATGTGAGTGATTTTAATTTTTGCATTGTTAGGCTCCTACAGCTGCGCTAGATCCCCCCACTCCTCCTACCTTCCTTTTTTTTTTGGTGCGCACCCTTAATATTAATTTGCGGGACAACACTCACCTCCACGAGATATATCTGCACTGTTTAATCTGCACGAGATCTCGTCACACCCCTACCAGTCACACAAAGCTGGCTACCATGACAACGCTGAATTTAAATACGGCATGTAAATGATTGACGATGCCCATATTATGTTGTGAAAATAAATGAAACAAGCAAATCACATTGACTTATTTCACATATTTGTTTAGCTGGAATGAAAGTAAAAAATATCTAGAATAATCATTATCTACTGTTCAACAATTAAAGACGGATCCAATGCTAATCCAGTGTTTGTTTGAGTTTAGACATACTTGAATTTCAGTGTAGATTAAATATGTGACAGGCAGAAGTAAAACCAGCATTGCCATATAAACAAGTTAAATGTAGATATCAAATGTTTCATCAGATGTCTCATACTGACCAGCCAACACCTCCTGAGGTGAAACAGGAACCAGCACAAGCTCTTTGGAAGCTATGCTCAGCTATTTTTCACTAGCCTTAATTAAGTCATTTATTGCTATTTTATGTCCATGGGAATAAAACAAGAGATGCAAATTGTAGGTTTACAGTGTACTTCGTATAACTGGCATAGAAAACTGTGATTATCAAATGAATAAGGGGATAAAACAAATTATTTTTTTTTTTTCAATTAAATGTGTCTTGACTAGAGGCTTGTGTTAGGAAAATGATGAAATGTATCCATTTCATCCAGACTTTTGTGCCTGAACACTGCAATACCCAAAATGAATTCAAACACAGCATAAATTAAAACAAAATTACAGTTACATTACAGTTTTAACTATACAAATGCCCACAGACTGACATTGCTCACAATGAGACCAGTTAACAGCCAGCAGCTTGTGCCCATTAAGCAATAAACAGCTTTTTGCTTCTTTATGGCAAGTGAAGCCTTCATGGAAAACTTTGAAATTAGCGTGTATTTTCAGAACATTTTCATCCGAATATATTGCAGTGTTATTTAACCCAGAATAGGACAACAAGTAATATAATGTAATGTTTCTTATTCAGCAGAAAAATGGAATTGGTAGTTACTGAGTTACTCTTAGTTGTCGCTCTGTCGTCTCTTTTTTCCCTCTCTAATACCCAGAGGATGTCAGCATATTGTCCCACCCCCAAGTCAACAAAATTGGCTAATGATTGGCTAAGACCACTGTCAGAATCCGATTCATGCCCATATTGACTTGAATTACACAGGCATTTGTTACAGCTACTGGCAGGGAGTCACCGATTCAAACAGATACCCTCTGAATAAAAAATGTGATTGGTCCATTTCCTGTTCAGTTATATTTGCTGATGATCCAGAAATTATTACTATGATTTCAGTGAATAAAAATTATTTAAAAAGATATTACGAATATTCTTTCAATATTTTTTCTTAGGTCTTCACTGAATATCTTGAGGGCTCAAAAAGTTTACCCCAGGTATTCACACTTTATACACTTTAATACACTTTCTTTGCCATGGAAAATGACGTAAATAAATGCTGACCAAAACCGCAGTTCTCTCAGAAACTCAGCCTTTTTGAGCATATAAAGGGTGAGCATTCCAAACTAAAATGATGAGTCAAGTATCACTTTAGTTTTACTGCCACTAATTGAGTGCTATTAAACCAAATCACCCTTCAAACAAGCGCGATATTTGTTTATAGACTCACTCAATCATTATTAAATGACTCACTACTTCTGTGCTTTAAGAGACACACCACTGTGATAATTGCCTTCATTGAGCGACACTCAGGAGAGAGAAAAGAAACTCATCACTGTGTCTTTGACTCACCCTAATGTATACTGAGAAGGGCTTGTGATATTCCCATGAAATCCCTTTACTGCCTGTGTTTTCTACAAATGTCTACCTCTTAAGAGGAATCACAGTAATAATTTCATAGTTTATTTATGTTTCCTGCAAAAATAGACCTGTACCTTATAGAAAATGGAGCGGTGACTCTGTATGTCACCTCAAACATGAAACTTCCTAACCCTAACCCAACATAATGTCAAATTTAGTTTAGTGGTCACATTCATGTATTTCTACCAGTTTTTGGTGTCATCCTCAACACTCTGAGCACACACTGAAACACTCTTTTGTTTGTGGTTCACAGCTCCAACACACTCACATAATCTGTGTCATATGAATTTTCATTTTACACAATACAAAACAATAGGGTGGTGCAGACACTTTAAAAAGAAAAGAGGCACAGAGGGGATTGACAGCACGTGTACACCTACTGCCATAAGCATTTATCAAACTGAGCAACAGAGTGACACCAGCACAAAGGCTGACACGGGTGAATTAACCTATTGTTTCAGAGGAGGAGGAGGAAACGGCAGATTTTAGAGACTGTGTCTTAACTGCAGCTGGCATTGTCAAAACTTTCAACTTCTACCGCAGACCTATTCTCCTGGATTTGACCTCTTCATTGACACACACACACACACACACACACTCACACACACCGGAGAAACAAATCTGTACTTTAAAATTCACAGCAAGGACTGTTGAAGATTGAGCTCCCATACTCTCCTCTCAAAACAAAACTAGCCTGAGAAGTCAAGCACACAGTGTAAATACACTTGTCCTCAGGAGCTGAGTCCTTAGTTGTTCTAAAGCCTCTTGATTTTGTCCTCCAATGCATCACACTCTAATGGAAGGGCGAATGAAAGTATTTGAAAAGCTGCACTGATGTAAACAGTCATTATCGCAATATTGAAGCGGTCGTTTGGCCGCTTTTAAGCATTATAGCTTGTTAAAAATCGTATTTTCTAATGCCAAAAAATGGGAAAAGCTGTCTTCTAATATAGTGTTTGAAAATGTTAGGGGATAACTTGTATGTCCTTGTGTCAGACAATAAGTCGACAAATAAGACTGCAATTTTTTGTGGTCCACAGCTGCACCATTTTCTAGTCAGCTTCTATAGAAAGATAAACTGCATACAAATGATACTCTGGCAGTTAGTTCTTATAAAGCTCTAATGATGTATTTGCTGTAATATACACTAGGCTGCAGATTAAGCAAGCAAGTACTTTTTCTGGAGGTGAAAAACTGACAAACAGCCACAATTTTGAAAGCTTAGTTGTCACTCAGTTGTCATCACAGGAAGTATCGCAAGCATTTGTGTATTCAGCAACGTTTTCCTTTTGAAGATTGCATTAGACCTTTAAAAATTTGAAGAAGTTATAAGACTTTTAGTCCTGTCATTCTATGTGCAGTTTGAAGCTTAGGCCTGTGGTTGTCTCTTTGTATTATATTCTGCCACCCTGCCAGGGAACAGCGCTATGAGCAGACGAGTAGGAGAAACATTCTCTGATGCTAATCTCTTCACGGGTGGTGTTGCTGCCGCTCCTTCCATGTTTGCTTTTGCTAACAAGCAGAGCAGCTTCACTCCTTTTTCCTCTGTCAGTTTTGCATTAATTGGTGGATTCTCCTTCTGTTCCTCTCGGTCTGTGTTCCTCCTCTCCCTCCTATTACTGCTACCCACAGAAGCCATCCGTCCACTGTACACACCAACATCAATTGTCTACTGGTCACTGCCATATATGACTCGGTCCACCTCACTGGGTATATACTGTACTGTAAGTTAATGCCATACAGCAGTGAGATTCCTCAATAGCGATACTACTGAATTAGTCAGTTACTTACTACAACAGGTAATTGACATTCATTTTGATAAGAAATAAGGCTGTTTATTAACCAACAATACAGAAGATGCTAGAATTTGCTGCTTTTCTCCATTTTCTATGAGTACAAATTAATCCTTTTGGGGTTTGGACCATTTGGAGAAAATAATTGTGAGAATTTATGATTTGCGATGAGCATTTTTTCATTGTTTTCCATCATTTTATACTTGATTTAAAATAGTTTGGGGATTAATCAATCATGAAAACTGTCGCTACAGGCATCCTTTGTAATGAGGAATCTGCAAAACACAATCCTCATTATGCCGTTTAATTGGGTATAAAACTACTCTACATTTTGAAGGTAATTTACATACCTATTAACTGTTGTAAAAACACACTTAAGTGAAAGTGGAATTTACACTAACATCCTAACACCCACAGTAGAGCAAGTGAAGGAGACATGGTGTAGAAGGACAAAAAGGAGAAAAGTAGAAAAGAAAGATGAGATGCAGAACAGAAGGTGAAAGACACTGAGTGGGGAAGCAGATAAACCATAAGAGCCCAAGACAGAACAGGATAGAAAGAACGGGATTCTTCTTTGCTCATCAGTGAAGGTCAACAGCCTGCTGTCCCCGCAGAAAGCAGCTTTCACTGCTGGTTTTCTCTGCACTTGTTTCTGAACATGAACCCAGCTGAGTGTCTCTGTTTTGATGTTGCACAAAAAAAAAAAAAAAAAGGAAAAGGAAAAACATAGGTGGCTGAAACAAAGAGCTCTAACTTCTAAACAGAGTTGAAGTGAAGTGAGTTTGTCGAAATCCCTATATGGGCATTTGTTAAATGTCAGTGCTACAGCCAAGCCTGTTGATGTGTGAGTATGTGTGTTTGTGACAAAGGTAGACAAAGAGAGATAGAGAAAGCTACAGCAATCAGCAAGCTGGAGAGTAATACTGTTGCTGCTACAGTAACAACAAGGCTTTGTATTCTCTTCTTTTTTTTTGATATGTGAAACCACGCATAAATAATATGCCTAAAAACACAGAAAGTAGAATCTGACAAAAGGGGAATAAAAGATTCATTCAGATTAAAGGATAGATATGACAAAAAGTTATTTGAATTTGTTGTGCTTGCTCTGCTGCTCCTGATTTTTGGATGTGGCTTCCAAAATAAATATGAATTGTACAGCACGTTCTCTGGCTTATGTGATTGGAAACTTTTGGGTTCAGTTTTCATCAGATGAAATTTGGCGATTGGATTATGCTCTGGCTGGCTGCAGGTCATTACAACTTTGATTTGATTTTTGTAGTTTTGGCCAACTTCTCTAATGGTTGCAAAAACAATGTACTCAACAGTCACATGGACAAAGAACATGCCTGTAACTGTCAATAAATATGTGTTTTATATTTGAGTACAAAGAATTAAGAAGATCATGTTGTTCAGTGGTGTATCCAGGACATTGACTGGGGTGTAGAGCTAGTGTGGGGTGGCCATGGCAAACTTTAATGAATGGCAGGTGATCAAGATGTGCAAATACAGATGTTTAATGCATTACTGCTTCAACCAATACACAGCTGGTCATGTTAACTTACATTATAATGTTTGTGTTCAAGTCCAGTTTGTTGTTTTTACAATGCAGCGTTAAACTAAAATTGCTGTGTTGACCACCTTCAATTAAATTTAATATTACAACTTTGAACAGCAATAATATGCACCTACCATTTTATTCAATTTTCTATTTCATGTACATTACATTTTCAATTTCCAACCATCACAATCTCTGGGCAGCAGTGGTTATTTAAACATGACTATTTTTGATCAGTTATTCTGTTCAGCATAGACAACACATTTTCTGAGAGCCTTTTCCATGTAGTATAGTAAATAAGTTATGTGTTACAGGTTCAAAATGAAACTCTGTGTCCAAACTGGTGCAACACATTTATTCACAGGGGTCTTACTCGGTTTAACTAATTGAATACATCACATCACACTTTTAACTGTGTTTCCTGAACGACCTACTGTAGACAGTTTAACAATTGCTGGGAAATACAATAAACCTCGCTTTCCAGCCTATATCTCTGCAGCCTCACAGGTTTAACTTGGCTGGTTAATTTTCAGTATTCTGGCAATAATCTCCCTCTTATACACTATGAACACAAGTAACATTATCTACATGACACAGTAAAATGCTGTTACACAAAACTGAACAAACTACTGTGATGGGTGTACATAAACTAAATATTAAACAGGCTTTGCGCTATCAAAATGGTCATTAATGCTATCTCTTAACACACATTGGACTGTGAATTATATATGCTAATTGCTGAAGCTAGATACTACCGCGAAATGCTAATCCTTCCAACACATGCACACATTCTAGCCAAACATGTACATTCAAATTCCCATTGTATGCTACCCCACCTACCCCATAACAGTTGCATTATACTTTTCTTTCATGTGCAAAACATGTTTAAAACAGTTAAAAGAACAGCACTGTTATTCATATAATGAGAACGTTAGCTCAGCTTGGGGTCACTCCATCAGGACTCCTGAGTTCTGAAGGCCAGCACGTACTTTCGATTTTTAGACCTTCTTAGTACTTCTGAGTACGCTCAATCCCACCATTACGCTAGCTGAAATACTTGCCAATATCAATCCCTATATCAGCTGCTTAGTTGTTATCATTGACTGATTGTTTGTGGCACCTTATTGTGCTGATGAACCTGACCAATGACCTATCAAATATGGTTGGCCAAAGGGGTGGCCAATGAGATTTAAGCGGTGGCTGTGACCACCCCAGAAGCCGCCCCGCCCCCTTTGAAATTGCCATTGATGATGTTGAACCATATCATTGGCATTCTTTTTTGCATTGTTACCACATTTCCAAATCTTAGTAATGAAGTTGATTAGTACAGCATTATTATTGCTGCTAGCAATAAAAAAATAAAAACTAGGAAAAAAAATAAGATTTAAGTTGTAAGAATCTTAAATAAAAGAAAAAGACTGAATAAGTTGTGTTATTTTGTTGTCCGGTAATGAGTCATAAACATATTGATTTCTTGATTGCTCAAACAAAGGCTTGCAATTGCCCAATCACACTGCCTGATTATCCAAAAGTTTGTTTTGATGAGCTTCTTAAACCCAGATCAATCTTTTAGGATTACTCAAGTCCTAATTACTTTCTTTAACCTCATTTGTAGAGTAGCCTGATGGTGCTGATATTTCTAGCTGTCAAAATCAGTCAATGACCTTTGCTCTGATTTAGTAAACCTCATGTCTGGTGATGAACAATCTTCTCCTATCCACACTATTGTAATCGCAAACTGTTTATAGTCATTGAAGGTGGTACTATGAACAAGAAACAACTTGAAACCAAAATAATAATTTTACTTTATCCTATTGCATAAAATAGAGCTGTGATTGCCTCTTCAGTGGTAATTTGTGTTGATCTCTATAATTAAAAGAAGTCTGTTATTCAAAAATGTGTCTTTATTGTTTTCATCATCCAAAGGGAGACATCCAACAAGAGTAAGGAAAGAGATAGATGGGTAGATGTGACTGAGACTCGATTGAGAGGACAATTTCTAGTGATCACCAGTAAAAGTTAATAGATTTCATACATAATGTAGCATAATGGTAACTTTTATTTTATTTTATGAACCTTTAGCATTATACATAATAGTGTTATAATGACAGCATGTTGGTAACACATCCACTAATGCCAGAATCTCGAGAACCAGTCATTATGTGGTATCCTAACACCACCATCACTGTGCAGTCAATAGTGTCTGACAACAATGGTAACTATGGTTACACAATGGGCAGGGTAGGCAACTGACACATCAGTAAAGTACAAGAGTAGACACATTATCAGTGATCTGTGCTGACTACCAGAATGAGTGCAGGTGGATTCATAAGGGTGTAGATTGTTTTATTCTCTGATGAATCTCAGTTCATATAATGAAAGAGAGCAGGGGAATTCTGAGTTGAAAGTCTAAATCTATTATGATGCTTATAATTCAAAGCCTGCACTTTTCAACCACGGTGCAGCTTTTTCAACAGAGAAGATGAAAGTTTAATCCTATTTCTCTGATAAATCTAAGTCATCCAAGATATCTAGAAGTACTCTGTTAAAAGAAACTGGACTTGTAGAAATAATTATGCCTATATGAAGGATAAAACATATTTAAGAGCAAACAGCAGTTACTTTCAGGTTAATAATTACTATGATAACAATCCCGTGCATTTTAAAAGTAACATAATGCACGGACAACATCAGCCTTAGGAGTTCCATCACTGATTATCATTGGAGAGCATTTAGTTTCTATCTACACATATCTATCTTCACACTATCTATACAGCCCCATTGATTAAGATTATTCTTTACTTCAATATAGAAAATGTGTACATTCAGAGTTTAAAACATGTAGAGTGAGACACTATCCATTCGATCCATCCATTTCCCGTTGCTTATCCAGGACCAAGTCACAGTGGCAGCAGACTGAGTAAGGAAACCCTACTGTTCACCTACCAGTTGGGAGTGGCCAGACACACTATGCAGGTAGGTATCAGCAATCTCATTACCCAAAGCTTGTGACCAAAGTTAAGGGTCGGAACATTGACAGACTGGTAAATTGAGAGTTTCGCCTTCCCACATTACCACTTATGCTGCCCCAATCCACTTGTCATCCTCACCAGACCCCAAAGACAATTGAACCTCTTCTCTTGGAGCAGCAATTCACTCCCATCCCTGAGGGAGCAGTCTACCATTTTCCACCAGAGAAATATGGCTTAATAAGAGAGAGAGTGAGTTCAAGATTTATTATCATGAATGTATTAACTTTATGATCCACCTGATGTTCTTACATGAACTCTGTATCTAACAGCGTCTGTGAGAGCTGATGTAGCTCAGAAGGCTTTGATGGCCTAGCTGATTTGCTAACAAATTCTGTCTGCATGCTTACTTTTTTTTTCTTCTTCTCATGAACAAAAAAACATTGAATTGCATGTAATTAAGTCCAACTATGAAGCTAGAAACTTTTGTATCCCTCTTTTTGTTCTGATTTTGTATCTTGAGTGGTTTTTCTTGCGATACTATCTTCATCACATTCCCCTGCATGTTAGTGTATTAATAATACTGCAATTTATGTAACATTTCTCATTTTTATCTATAAGACAGCCATTTATTTCATTAGCTCAATTAAAAATTTCATAATATTGTGTTAGATTCATAAAAAATAGCAAAATAAATAGCATTTACACATTTTCTGCTTCTTCTGTGTGATGCTTCTGAAACCAGACTTACCCCCTTGTCCCCATTTACCCGAACATTATGTTTGCGGCTGAAAAAAGATACTGACCACCATAATTTAAAGTAAATGAGTTTGTTTTGCAACAATAACTTAGCTCCAAAAATGCTTCCAGTAACAGTTGAAAAGAAAATGTGCTATTGATTATGTACCTACGTCCATTTATGTGTAAAACGGCAATTAACAGCTACAGTGTTTTTGTTGCAAGTTGTACTTCCTGATCAGATTGTTTTATTGATTGTTCATCAAATTTTCACTTAGCCTACTTTTTAAAGTTGATTTTTATGCAATTCCTTTTTTTCTCTCTTTAAAACAAAAACAAACAAAATTGGAACATTACATATAGTCTAGTTTAGTATCCCTTTGACAACTTACCACTCTCATTGGTGAAGAATACTATAACCGTACTGTTTTGTACAGCTTTCAGTACATGCCCTCAACTGAATTGAAGAGAAAATTACAGTTCTGGCACATTTGTGTGTGTGCATTTTTTTCATTCTGTCATTAAAAAAGAGACAGGTGTGCATGTGTGAGTGTGTGATTCAACTGTGTGTGTCCCTACATGGATGTGTGTTTCTGAAATCCCCGGGCATACCGCTTTTTGCTTTAATGTGGGTTATCTTTTATGACCTGTGTTAATTCTCACATGCTTGTGTGTGTGTGTGTGTGTGTGTGTGTGTGTGTGTGTTGCCTGTCATTCTAAATGCACATATGACCATGTGTTGAATGGTTAGAGGATGGAAGTAGCTCACTTTACAAATGTGTGTGGGTTTGCCTGTGCTCTGGGAGTTCTGTGTGTGGTGTGGTTGCAGACGGAAAGCAGCTCTCTCTCTTTTGCGTCTGTATGTGTGTCTGAATGTGTCTGTGTGTGGTGTGGTCACAGGCTGAAAAGAGCCTCCGTTCACATGGGAACCAATGACAGGATGAAGTGAGTCTATCTGTAAAAAGATGAAAGAAACCAGACTAGTAAAAGCACACGTAGGAATTAGAGCTGAAGCCTTGCCAGACCTCCCACAGAGATTTCACTGAAGCGTCAGATGGTCAGTTGATGGTCACCAGTTTTTACCCTTCAACAGTAATGAGCCTCCACAGCAATTTGAATGCCACCACTGCTTCAAAATATGTGACATAAAACAAGTCATTACAGTCCAAATTTGGGACTGGTACCAAACAACGCCAGGGGAAATGTGAAACAAACAAAAACAACCAAATTACCCTCATTCACCACTGTTAGTGCCTGAATCATGAGCCAAGGGACAAACTCACCAAATAGTAGGGTTACTAAAGGATTCTGACCAAATTCCTGGAGATTCATATCGCAAAGATGGGGTCCTGACATTAAAATACAAAAAACTGTGCCATGTATAAAACTCATTATAACTGTCACACAGTAGCACAGACACATTCATATAGTATGTTTCCCTCTCTAACACTTGCCCTATCTTTCGCTGTCTCATACAAGCAATACACCATTTCATCCTGCTTTAGCAATGTATCAGCAAGAAAAATTGGACAAAATACTACAAATCTGGAACTTTCTCGCTTCCTCACAGAAACCAAGAGAAGAAACACAGTATTTTATCTCCAAACCCATTTTTCTCTTCAACTCTCCTTTCAACCTATTACACATAGGGACACATAGGAACCATGTAGCTCCAAAATGCCAACTTTTCATGAAATAAGACAAACATCCTTGTTTTGAACTTTATACTAAACTTCTTTTAAAGCGTGCTTTTCGAGATTCTGACATTTTCTCAACCCATCTAAGATTAATTAACCATTCAGTTAAATGATGGGTCTAAGATCACAGTATAATGTCATATGCTCTAGATCCTTCTACACACTAAATCACTTCACCATAGAGCATATTAGATATTTTTATAACAGTGTTTGTAATTAACCATATATACAGTCACCGGCTACACAGGTACACCTATGGAATCTAATACATTCCAATACAGCAGTCAACAAGAATTGAAAATGTAGCGTTAAATTAGAAGTATGGCCAGTGAGTGTCTAACAGATTTGTTATGTAATCTGAAAAGTACACTGATATGGCATTACTTTACCAAAAATAAGTAAATAAAAAATCACTTATTGACTACTGTGTATCATTAGAGGGGCAGCTCAACTAAATCAGCCCAGAAGCATCACATTTCTATTAGGTTAGAAGATACTTTTATACCTTAATAAATTAAAGTTGATTTTATGAATTCAATGCACACAGACCTGTGCAGATTATTAGAAGCAAGACTTGCACTTAAGGTACAATATGATTATTTTTTTCCCAACATCCCCCAGCATGAAAATCTGAAGTATTTCTACTTTATAAGAGAAAATAAAGTTTTGCATTTTAATCATAATTCAGCAGTGGAAAGCTGGCACAAACTGCAGAGAGCACTATCTGGCTCCATTTGCCGTTCCCTGCAGTAAGAAGAAGTGGCCATCAGTGGCCAGCACAGAAGCAGAGTAGTTTCCGTTGGCTGTTACAGCTCAGGAGTGTTCTGGCCGACCTCACAAGTGTTCTGCCAACGGGTTACAATGTTGTTCTGTTTTATTCACTTATCTGCCAATTTCTATTACCGTTGGGTTGAAATGTTCTCTAGTACACATGGAAACATTGAAAACGACAAATGATCAAAACAGTAAACTACAATTCTTCCACATGTACAAATCTGGTGCCTTTTTCCAGACTCACTCATCTTTTAAATGTATTTTTTATACATATTTGTATCAGAGAGCTTATCCTGATTGCACTTTATATCAGGGGCGTATACAGTAGTTGCTATTGATAAGACCAAAGTAATGTCTGTATGGTTTTAAGAAATTTTGAGGTTTGAACATACCCCAAATGTGGAGTTAACATTCTACAGACATACACACATTAGACATTATGGATTTAATTGCAAATGCAAACATATTTTAGTCTCAGTATTGACTGTATTTGCTGACTCTTACGTATAACTGCAATTTGGCTCAGTAATGAGGCACTTTCCACGTGAGAATGGATACGAGTATGAAATTACAAAGACAATTCAAGTAAGAAAAATAAGTTATGTATATATTGTCTTTGTAGTTAGTTTTATTTACCTAAAATGTTTTGTTGCCTTGGGTGAAGACATGATTGGTAGGTAGGTAGGTGTTGGCACAGGCTTAGCTGCATATGAAGGGAGTGTATTCCACTCCTCTCAATTAGATCAGCCAGGCATATCCACATTTTTGTACAGATGGTCTTGGAGCTGCTCTATTGGAGCAGTTGGGGGTTAAATTTGTTGCCCAAAGGCACCTTCACAGTGTATACTCAGGGAAGAGAAATTATAAGTATTTTCCTCCTTTTGAACAGATTTTTCCTGGTTGGTTTTCAGCTGGGAACCCTCTGGTCAAAAGGTCTGCACACGCCTTTAGGCGGCTGCTTCATTACTTCTGTTCAGCGATCTGGACCATGTATGATTTCAGTGACACATCATTTTAAAGCACCAGGACAGCACTGGAACTGAGAGGTTTCAGTCCAAAGTCAGTAAAGTCAGATTTAATCACTCACTGAAGATGAACATTGTCCAAGAATCCTGCTTGCTATCTCTAAATCTGAATGCAGTTTTTGTTAGTGGCTTTTACTGTGTTTCACCTTGTTGTTGAGTGAAGGACTTGCTCAGAGAGGAGGCAAAATAATGGCAGTTTATTCCACAGCTCTCGAATTGGTAATTGTTCTGACAAGGAGAAATGTGGAAGAAGAGGGTGCAAGCTGAGATTAGATTAAATATATGAGAGGGAATGAAGGTGAAAGGCAGGGGAGGCTTAGTTTTAGTGTAGTGTAGCAAGCTATAGCCAATGTATGTGTACAAGGTTAATGTTAGCTCAGCTCAACTGCTGACGCTACGTTACTATAACCACACACTAACCATGTCAAATTTTATAGTTGCAGGACTAGTTCCAGTGCCACAGATGGCAAGTTGGCCTAAGCAACATAATTAGCAACAAACCATGGAAACAAATGGTGTGTCTGAGGTATATCTGGCATGTTTATCACTAATTAGAGTCCCTGGAAACAGTATTATTATTGTTATTATTAATGATGATGAACAATAACGGAAGTCAAGTTGACCAAAATTAAAAGAAAAATTGAAAAAGATAGGTATTTATTTCTTTTTTACAAATTCTAAGGGAGTTTACTGCTGTAAGATCCAAGCGGAAGGTGCTCCAAAGTCTAGGGCGATAAAAACAGAAAGCAGCAGATTTATTGCGGGACATTTTCAGAAGCTCTAAAAGAACAGCAGTGGAAGAGCTGAGAGTTCTTGTTGGGACATAAAATGAAAAGCAGTCACTGATATATAAGGGTGCTAAATTGTGTAAAGCTTTGTGGATGAGTAAAAGGAATTTAAAATAAATTCTAAAAGATAAAGATAGTCAATGCAGTGATGCAAGCAGAGGTTATGATTTCATTTTTATTGGTCAAAATCCTGGCTGCAGCTTTCTGAATTAACAGTAATGTAATTTTGTTAATGACTTTTTAGAGAAAACCAGTAAAAAGAAAGTTGCAATAATCTAAATGGCTTTTAATAAAAGCATATATCAGCATTTCAGCATCATTCTGAGTTAAAAATGGTCTAATTTTGGCAATGACCCACAGATGAAAAATTATGTGTTTTGCTACCTTGATAAAATGGCTAATAAATTAAGATCAAGAGTCTAAAATCAATCCTAGGTCTTAAACTTGTTTTAATGTGTTTGGACAGACAAACATTGACTCTAGTCTCTAGTCTATTTGTTAATATCTGTTGGAGGCTCACCCACTGGCAGATCCTACATATTTGATTAATCAGTATTTATGATACTGGATCTAATGGTCATTTTTATTAATGTTTTTTAAATGATGAGAATTCCTGAAACTTAAGAACTGAGGCTTAATTATTTAAACTGCAAGCCTGAGATGAACTTCAAGAGTGTTGCTCACGGAGAAGACTTCATGGTTGTGTTTGTTTTCAAGACTGACCTTTGAGAAATGGGCTTGTCTTTCTATTCTGTTCTAACAGCATTATTGTAAATTCTCATATGAGATTTAAGGTTTCGAAGTGGACATTTAATCTACTTTTTCTCCAAAGTCTCTTGGCCCCATGACATTTTCTTTTAAGCTGAAATACTATCAGCAGTTTTTCAAGGTAATTTGTGGGCTACCTGTCTTTTTTTAATTCTTAGAGGAACAATAGTGTCAAAACAAGACCTCAATTTATTGTTCAAACCATGCACTTGATCTTCAACTGAGCGAGCGTTGGGTGGAGGAACAGCATTCATTATATATAAAACTCTAGTCCTAGCATTGTCCTGAAATAATCACTTTACAACTAGTCTCATTACACTGTTGTGATGCAGACACAGTATCATTTTTATTTTTTCAAACAAAAAAACGTATACATCTGTGATTTTCTATTTTAATGGGTGGCCCTCTTTACATGAAGCGCAAGGCCAAAAGAGGCAAGAGCATCTAAATATCCTATAGCCTTTGAAACAGCAGTGTCATTGAAAAGAAAGTTGCCAAGTAAAATAATCATTGTATAACTGGTAAGAACAATTGATATGAAATCAGAAAGCTGAAAAACTGGAACTGAAAAAGTTGGTGTTGTGCTTATGGGGTCAATATAAAGTCCAAGTTAGTATAGACTATAGACCGCTGGGCTTTTATAACCAACACTAAGTATTCAAAGCTTAAAAAGTCTCTAAAACAACACTCAGAGCAAGTGAAGTTATTAAAGAAGATACTGGCAACTCCTCCTCCTCTTTTATCTTGTCCAGGAAACTATACTTTGGAGGAGATGATTGTAATAATATGGCAGAATCAGTTGAGGAAAGCCAGCATTCGGTTTAAAATAAAAAAATATAAGACTGTGTAGACCAGATAAAATCATTAATATAAAAACTCTTACTGGAGAGGGTTATGGTCTTCAAAAGTGAACCTTTATCAAGGTTTTTAACAAGGTTCTGTGGATTTCTGTAATTGTGATGTAAAAGTTTGATGTGATCCTTTTTGTTGTTATGGGAAATTGGGAAAGTGTTACATAAAGGATTGGAGTGAAGGGAAATACAAGGAGAAACTATAATAGCAGGTCTGTGCCTGTTACATGCACTAATTAAATTAGTGGAATTGATCTGGCAGGGGCTCGGACCAGGAGGACACAGTTGTCAATGAAAGCCACTTCGTAATTGCTGCAAGCTGATGACAGCTTAATGTTTAGGTCCAGCAGACGGTTTGAGCAACTCACACCTCGATCAAGAGTGGGGATTGGTCCAGAGATAAAAGCGTGGCAGTTCAGTCTCTCCAAAACCTTCAACAAATGGATTTGGAATGTCATTTTCTCCCACATGGACTACAATCTGCTCCAATCTCAGATGGTCCTGTATCATCCTTTCCTGGACTCTGACACAAGAAAAGTCTTCATCCTGATATTCCTCACTATGGAGTGTCCTCTGACCACAGTCCTGAAGTGGGATGGCATGGGAACTGTGCTGTAACTGGTTACTATGCCAAGGCATGGTAGGAGTGAGAATGGAGGAGTATGATGTGATACTGGATGCAGTGGAGTAACCAGCAACCTGGGGTCCCTTTGTGGAGCTGAAGAGACTGCCAGGGGGAAAACAGGCTTAATTTGGGGTGCCATTCCTACTGTTTGCCCTGTGGTGTCCATAGATGAGGGAGACTGGAGGCCTCCCCTTACTGGTGGAAAATCCTGGTCATTCTGAGTTTGAAATGTGATGTCCAGGGATGGCATGGTGGAACAGGGACTTGTTTTGATGTGTTTGCTCTTACAGATAGTGTTCCAGGGCTTCATTTGATAGGGGTTAGAGCTAACCAGAGTCTTTAGTTTAGCACCCAGTTTGCTCCAGGGGTCTCCAGCCTGAGAAGGAGGTGGTCCAGAGTATAGAGGCACAGTTGAGTTGAGTTCCCCTCCAGCTGAAATAGTAGTAGCAGAGCCAATTCTAACCAGGGATTCGAGGAGCTGTTTGTCTTCTTTCATTTGATCAGTGGCGGCCAGTCAATGCGGGGCGCTGGGGCGCCGCCCCCATCAAATATCTGGCCAAAATCTACTTAAACATATTAAACATAAATGAATTAGATAATGCTAAATAATTATGAAATAAATGGTATTAGTTAGCAAGATGGTCCTGTTAGCCTCTAAGCACCTGTCATCATTCATTATAAATCGATTCCAAATGGTATTTTATTAATTTCTATATGTACTTCCTGTATGCGGGGCGCCGGACTAATGGAAGTCAATGCAAGCCCTCAAACTTTTGACAAGCATGTGACCTGATGCTGCTCTCTCATTGGCCTGCGTCACGTTTCCCACGGGGCGCAGCTCAGTGCGCCCCGGACACGCCCACTTTTATTGGCAGCGAATTGTTGTTGTTTCATGTTTTTTAATCTACTGTGATTGGACAGTTCCGGCTGTCATTCACGCCTTCCCGTCAGCTGCTGTCACCCAAATTCCTGCTGACGGTAGGTTCAGGAGATGACGTTAAAGTGGAGCCGCGGAAATTAAAGAAGATTATTTTGTAATTTCTCTACAAAAACCTAATTTCACAAGACTTTCACTAGAAGAGAGAAAGAGGATAAAGCAGCAGCAGGTGAGCGAGGAGCTGAGAGTATCTCCTGCTGCTGTTATGATAAACGGAGCTGGCTAGCTGGATGCAGTGTGAGTTATTCCTTTTATTGCTTTATCTGTTTGCTGTTTCAAAGTGTCAGCACCGAAACGTTGTGGACAACGACAGGGGAACGAGACCTAAAACATCTCTCTGAACAAAATCAAACAGAAAGCTGCAGCCATCGAGACAATAGCATGGAGCTAAGTTGTTTTTAGCAGACTTAGCATTGCTGGGCTCTTTCTGCAGCTGTTTCACCACATCTGGCCACATGTAGACCTCTGCTATGCCAAGCTCCAGAAGAGGAACATAGATTCAGTCAGTGGCTGCATCCAGCAGCTCCAACAGGACATATAAAAGATCAGGTAGTAGCTGCATTGCTGTTATTAATATTGTAAAGTGTTAAAAAATACTTTATAAAAGACATAACTATGAAGTGTAAAAAACTAAAATGCATAAATGCAGGATAAGAAATGATGGAAGTAATTTTGACTATTACAGTTGATTTGGGTACATTTCATTATTAAAATAAGTTAAATAAATTATGCCTAATCACAGCAGTGTATAGTGTTTAATGCGCCATCTATTGTCATGTTTAGGTATTGCAACAACTAACAGATTACAGTGAAATCAGGACTGAAGACACAATAACTAAAATATAGGTGGTGTCTCTTTTTAAGCATATTACCTTATTGGTAACTCTGCTTTAACTGCTGGTATCTTTAGGTGATGTGAGTGAAATGGGCATTTTATCATGTCTGGTTATAATTCTTTATTCCTCTCTCTGTGGGTCAGAGATACCATACTGGGACAAACCAGGGGACATTATAGTATGTTGTGTTGTTTTTAGATTAGTTTTTCTTTCTTATTTATATTTTTTTGCTGCGGTATGAAGTGGTGCTACGGCTTATTTGACACTAACCCTAGGACCACCAACCATCAAACTGCGCCCCCCCAAACATTTTTGTCACCAGCCGCCACTGCATTTGATCCAGTTTGGTGTATTTCTGTAACAGTCACACAAATGTACAATACACAACTGAGATAAGTTACACTAGACAACAACTTTCTGCATAGGACTCCACCACTGCAAAACAAATGAACCCAGTGATTAAAACCAGTAAAAACACTGAATAAATCAGTTTCTCGTTAAAAATCAGTGCTTCGCTAATGCTATTAGGGGAGAGGCTGCGAGCCAAGCCGCCGCTGAGATTGCTCAGCTTGTACTGTTGAATGCTTAAAATCCAGACATCCAATTACTAAAATCTTTAATCCAGTTAAAAGACACAGTTAAAAACAACCAAAGTCTAAAAAGTGAATCATAAAAATGTGGCTTAAAACAGGATAAATCAAAGTCAAAAGTCAATTTAAGGGACTATTTCTGGTGGGCCGACACATGCACATACTCCTACAAGATCTCAAAGTTGTAAAAAAACACTTTCCAAATATGTGCTTTGTTTAAAGTCAGTTTCAACGCATATTCACACCAAAACTAAAAAACAACATTTGTATTCCCTCTATTAATATTTCCCTTTCCAGCACACACAAGTGTTGATTATGTGATTACTCAATGCCCCACAGACTCAGACACAAACAGAGCAATAAACAGAAACAGGCCTCTTGACACAAACAGTAATATAGCCATTATTACCCACTTGTATTATGTGTGACTTGCAGCATTTCTGAATTTGGTGGTATTTCCTGTATTAGCAGCATATTTCTATTTTAACTGTGCTTAATGTATTTGGTTGTGTTTTCTGAAGTTCCAATGTGTTTCTTTATTACTGCAACTTGTTGCCTTAAGTTTCAGACTTTGTGGCTGCTCTAGAGTAATAACTATATGAGAGGTGATATAGGTTACCCTATTGTTATCTGCTTAGGTTTGGTGACAGAAGGAGCCGCATTTTAGCTCAGAAAAGAAGGTAGCACCATTGACAGTGTTCAAGGACTTTCAAGTGGTACAAATTTATTCAATGCAGTTCACATAATGTAGAGGAATATTGAGTTAACAGACAATATTGGCAATTCACTTCAGGTTAGCCTCCGTTAGCACCACAGCAGTCATGTCATTACTCCTTCTCTGAATGAGAAGGAATACATAGTGACAAAAGTTTGGGGAATAATGAAGATTTTAACAATTTTATATCCTTCTAATATCTATGTTTAACATTTTTTTTGCATTTTAAACTAGTTATAGACTGTGACATCTTGAAAAGGGTCCTAGCATACATGGAAAGATACATTTGTCATCACACCAACTCCACCAGTGTTAGTTTTACAATTTCCTCCTGCAGGGATTCAAGATAATTGCAGGGCCACATCTTTTTTTTAAGCCTTTATTGAAAACTGGAGAAAAAAAAGCTCAGTCATGTTATGCTGTTAATTTGGGCCACTTGACACATAGAGACTTCTCAGACGATGGGAAAATCATTTCACACCATGAATAATTTAGCCATAATGGATTTAGTGTGATGAATAATTTCTTCACATATCCATATTCAAAGTCTGTTAAATCAGTTTTTACCCGTTTTATCAGCCCTTTGTGTATGTGTGTCTCTCAATCCTCCAGGATCAACAGTGGTTAAAAGTTTCTTGATAAGATGAAATGTTTTGATGCTCGTAGCATTGGTTAAAAGGTTTTGAACTTATTTTTAGCCTCCTTGCTCTTTCTGCAACTTCTTCACTTCTTGCCACACTCCTTTTTTAACTACCCCTACGATTCTAAGGTCTCCTTCTCCTGAATAGTCAGTATCTGTAAGAAATCATGACTATTTCTTGTACAGGTGCTGAGTCCAAGGCTTTGTGGTGATTTCTGCTCCCCAAGGACCTACAGCACTGTATTTACTCAGTTTATAATTTTTTTAAAGGACAAGATTTTGAGTCCTTGGAAAGCAGAAATTACAATCTTTCCTCAACCTTAACCAAGTAATGTTGGTTGCGTAAACTTAACCCAACCTCAGCTTCAACCACAGTGGAAGCAGGTGAGAAAACGCTCGTAAGAATCACGTTTCTTTTGGGGGGAATGCCTTTACAAATGTTGATAAGCTTTAATAAAGTATTCCTTTATTTTTGCACTTACTCTTAACTGCTGTCCAGAGTGCCAGGTCACCGTTGTAATTTGGGCCAGTAAGTTAAAGGCGGATTATGCTTCAAAAGAACTTGTTGGTACGACGTGTTGTCTGACCACTTTGAAGGCGAAAATGTCTGTTCCCACACTTGAAGGCAGGGTGAAAAGCCAGCGAGATAAGAGGGAGGTGAGATGTGATAATCGTTTAAATATGGGGATAATGGCAAGCATTTGCAGGCAGTCTCTTCTGGAAGGCATTCATAGTGTTTCAACCGTTTGTTATACACATCAAACATACCAGAAATAGGTGTGTAAATAGTGAAAAAAAGGGAGATAGAGCAGAAAAGTTCAAACCCTGCTGACTTTGTCACCTCTGCATAGCTGGATATGAATGTTGGATTGTCTGTTTTGGAGAGTGACACATCTTGTTGGATCAAACCTTACCAATTTTGAAAATTTTTGGGGGAGGAAATTTAAGAAGATGTTTGACCATCAGACAATCACTTCTGATGAAGCATACTGGTCGATGTAGAGTCGTGCTGACAGAGACTAATGGCCAATAAGCAGCCTGACTTATTTGTCTGATAATTCACATTTACCCTTTCTCTCTAAATACTTCCTCCTTTATCAAGCTACATACTGTTACTGAAGTCACACAATTCGGATTACATTCAACAACATTACTCTTACTTTTTTAACTGCACTTCAGGCCATTTTTTCCCCTTCGCCCTGCCCCTTCTCTCTGTTTCTGTTTCCCTTCTGCTTTCCCTTCTGCCTCAGCCATAATTTATTATCAATTACAACAACAAACCTCTGCCAGTTGTATCATTATTGTTTATATTCTGATTACAGAGCGAGACAGGGTGACTGAGAGAAGCAAACAGTTCCCGTAAATGTGCATAATACTCCCAAATCTGCAAAAAATGTTGGCTGAAGATCAGACCAAGAAATTAATTTGGCACACAGTGGCCAGCCTTTGCACCACTCAGCAGGCAGCAGGAGGCTAGGTGGCTGATGTGCATTCTTAACCACATGTAAACACACAGATGTGACACTGTTGTGTAATATGTCATTACCAAATGCCACTACTGTTTTACATTTTGTATTTAAGATAAAACATACAGGTCATATTTACTATTGCAATCAGATAATTGCAGCTAGATTCAAGTTGTTTACGAGGTATCTTAAAAACCAAAGCCCTTCATTTGTAGCTTACTCCTCATAGTTCTTAAACAGCTATTATTGTGGGGTAGAGTGACAGAAATAAGAGAGGATAAAGAAATAGAAATAATTTGGTTACACATATTAAAACAGACAGAGGGGATCTAAAATAAAGTGTGTGTTTCTTCCCTTACAAATGAAATTTCACAAAAAGGAGAAGCCAGGGTTTGCTGAGTAACCCCCCTAGCCCCCCCAGAATGTCATGCATCACAATAAATCCCATGTTGTTTGGCAGGTTGTGTGTTGGCTCTCATGAAATGTCTGCATATCAGTCTTTGTATTTGGAAATACCACATTATCATGAGCGTAATGGCAGCAAGGCAAGAAAAAAACAAAACAAAAGTGTTTTCAAGACACCCTGCAGTTGCTGAGAGAAAGTGAGTGCTGTGTTAAAGTATGGCAGCCACATATATTACTGATACCAGACCAGGCGTAGCACAATGCATATTAGATCGTCTTGGAATTATTGCATTAGAAATATTTTATCTTCCCATTTCGATTTGATCTCTGTGACTCCAGCAGTTATAATAATCCCCCCACCACCCCCTTTTTTTAAATACTGGAGATAGAAATATTTCACTGCAGTCACTTAAGTAATAACTCACATACTGTACAAGCGCTTTCAATTAACATAGAGTCAATTCCTGTTCCCTAAACTAAGCAGTGACGGTTAATTTAATTAATTTACCATGGTTACCCAAGAACTGACATTAAAGGACCATGCAAGAAAAAGTTGAAATATGATTCAACTTTGTTTAAAGATTTGTAATGCATTATGATGTAAAAGATAATTGTGTAATTATTTTTTGTTACATGAGAAAGTCACGACTCTCTGACCTTTTTGTTCCAACAAAATCATATCTAGTAAAGTAGAAAAAAATACATTGCAGTGAGGTTCTTATTTTACATTATACTTTGAGTTAAGAGTCTGCTCTAGAAGTCTTAACACTTCATTCTATCATCCCAGAACCACCTGGTCTCAACAAACGTGCCCTTCTTGGCTGTGTGAATATGGCATTAATTACACGTCAATTTTGGGAGCCTGTGCCCATATGCCTTTCTTATTTACCGATCAATTGAAACAGGCAAAGTGATTCGTAGTTAAGCAGCAGAGATTAATTTTTTGGCAAAGACATTTTAAAAAAATCCATTTATTAATTTATTTCATAATGAAGAAGAAATTCTGAGCAAACACAAGAAGAAGGAAACAGGTGGACCACAACAGGAGCAAGTCTTTGGCAGGGGAGACAATCCCTGGCTGAAGTTTTAAGAGACATGGTTATGGAGCTGACCACACACACACACACACACACACACACACACACACACACACACACACACACACACACACACACACACACACACACACACACACACACACACACACACACACACACACACACACACACACACAGTTGTCTCTGAATGTCTGCTGGCATTCAGGGCTGTAAGGAAAGAACATAGATATTAGATATTACTGTGCAAATGAGTAATATAAGTATTAAATTAAGAGGAGCAGATACATTTCACCAGGTAAATACCAAATGAACATATGGTCAGATATGAAGGAACAGAAAAGAAGTGTTTTGAGGGTCGTTGTCAAGCTGCTGTGCAAAAATCTGGTTTGTAATTGATATTCAGAGAAGGGAGATTTAGAGATGAAAGGAAGAGACAACAGGATAGAGAGGAGTGATGCTTAGAGGAGGGATGAGTGAGAATGGAGTGATGGGTTGATAGCAGATAAGTGACACTTGAATATGCAGCAGAATACACACTGTGGTGCTATTTAGCTGCATGCCAGGCCTACACACAGACACACACTCACATAAATGTCCACACAAATATTTTCTGCAACACATGCATTCAGTTTTACAAGCAAGGCCACATGCAACAATGTGCTTTTTATTTGAACTTTTTGCCTTATTATTATATTGAAATCAGTCACACACATTCTGCAGTGACAGTAAAGAGCAGGAGGACAGAGTGGATGTGATGTGGAATAAATTCACACAAGATTTGAGCCAAAAATGATGCAAGTCCATTGTAAGTGCATATCCAGCATACGCTTCTTTCACAGAATATGAATCGATCAAAATAGAAAAAAAAACCCACAGAAACGGTCCACCTATTTGTAAGTCTCTACTGGAAAGCATTTTAAATAAAATAGTTTAAACCTTATTTAGTAATTCTGACTAATGGCTGTATTTCCTCTCCAGCAAATAGCTGCAAAACATGCTGAACTTCAGGGTGAAAAGTGAGGTGTCATTTCAAAAAGCATCAGGAACATGTGGCAGAAAGATAAAAACATGAATTATTTCTAATGAAAATGCATTTGATTTTCAGCTACTGGGTGGGTATGGCCAGGAAGGCACTTTGTGTCTTATCGTGTGTCTTCAGTCAGTAGGCCCTGCTGGGATGCAATTCACTATTTGAGCACTTGCACTACGCAGAGTAGCAAAGCCACCAGGTCCAACCACTGAATAAAATCTCCCTTTTTTTTTGCTGAATATGTTGCAAGAGCTGTAAATATTCATGGATGTGTCACAATGGGGATGTTGGATTGCTATGTGGCTGACTGTGCTGAGACTGTGAATATGGCTGTGCATGTTAAACTAGTACAACTGACTAACAAGTGCAATACAAAACTTACCCTGTATGACTAATATCATGGTGTCCTCGGTGGCCATACTGCAACTCTCTGAGAAAGCCCTTTAGCATATTTGCTGGTGCTGGATATAACATTTTGTCATCAAGGATATCACTGGCAGTTTGCAAATCACACAAGTATGGCAATTATTGTTGGTGGAATTGTAGCATATTGGTGAGTTAATATCAAAATAATAATGTACAGAGCTGTGGAATGTGGAATAGCTGCCTTGATTGTCATGTGTTGCATATCAAAATCACAATATCACATTTTTACAAACACATTTAACTCAAAATGTGTCTTTCAACCAATTTGAAAAGAAATGCAAACTGAATCTCATCTTGCCATAGAACATATTCAGTGTATATTTATGTTCAGGTTACTTATCACTGTGTGCTGTGTGTGTAAAAACTCCCATGAGCCTCACAAATCAGTATAAATAGTGTTTTTTCACAGCAACAGTTTTTGACATGTCAAAGCAGGTACAGTAAAGCACAGGTGGAACTGATAACATTAATTATGGCTCTGTCCCAATCAAGCATCACACTGGTGAACCATCATGTTCTGTAACAGCATCATAGTTGGAAAAACTAAATTAGATTCAACCGTGATTAATGTTATTAATTGCACCTGTGCTTTCCCCACTGTGACATGTCAAAAATGTCTATTCAGTTATCTCAGCAACTGGAGATGAACCACAGATGTAGTTTAACACTGTCTCTGTCTCAAGCAAACACAAGAAACAGTAATCAGAGACCACTATATGAATTTAAATGCAATATTTGTCAATCTATTTGTTTTCCAAACCCTGTCTTCTAGAAATGATGTTTCTATACAACTAATTTGCAACAGTAGATAGGTGTGGAGGAAATGTAATGCTGCCTGGATTACATGTTCTATTCTAACATAATGTTGTACAACGTTAGTACTTATTATTGAAATGTTCAATGACAACATATTTCATTTGTTTTCTGTCAAAATATGCAATCTTGCCATTCAATGTTCTCTTGTAGCAAATACAACATTATTAAGCTTTTGTATGGTTATATTTAGATACTAGAGGCTTTTGTACAGCGTCACTTATGCTGGGGTACTTTTGTGAGCAGATGGTTACCTTCATAGACAGACAACAGTTCAAACTCACAATCATGCCAATTTAGAATCACTAATACCTGACCCATATCTTTGGAGAAAAGTGGGCAACTCAAGGGGAAACTTACAGAGACACTATTCAGGCTAGAAAACTTTTTTCACTATGATGAAATGGGCTCAGAGCTGGCATGACATTTCTTGCCAAATCAACCTTTAAATCCTCATACAAAATCTGACAGTTGATCTCCACATTTCAAGAAACTCACTCCACTGACACCTGCTTCTCCACCTTTTTATATTTTACCGATGCTTAAGCTTTGGATAAAACTTTTTTTTCCCCTTTCTTTTTGGTAGGGTGGCAGTTTTTTGAATTCATAGAAAACTTTTGATACATCACAGTTAAAAGCTACTGGCAGGCCCTGTTCTAGGGTGTGAAAGCACGCACCCCCAGCTTAATACTTTGCACCCTTACTTACTTGAAAAAAACTTGAACATTTCTGGATAAACTGACCACATATTGGGAATCTAAATGGTTACTTTTTGAAATCTAAGTGATGGCTGGCATCTCTGATAGATCTTTATGTTAGTTTCAGAAGTCAGCAGGTTATATGAGATTGTTAAGTTTGTGTTGGAAGTTTTTATTGTGTTTTCTCTTTGGTCTGTGTTTCCTTCCTGTGTTTCTCTGCTTGTTTTTCCCTCCCCTGCTCATTGACACACGTGCCCTGGATCTAGCCTCGTTAGCCTCGCTCTGCTCCGTGCTTTTCCCACACCTGCCCTGTATCAGCCTTGTCTGCCCTGTGCTGCGCTGAGTGTCTTCCCCAGCCAATCAGCTCCTTGCCTGTTCCCCTGTCCAGTCACCTGTTCCACATTCCCTCATTAGTTCAGTTTGTATTTTAGCCCCTGGTTTTCATGGATCATTTGTTTGGTTTTGTTCTGTTGTGCTTAGGCTGACCTGCTTGCACTTCTGTGTCCAGTTCCTGAGTTGGTAAATTCAAATATTCCTTGTGCCTGCCATGTTCTACATTTGAGTCCATCTGTACCATTCCACATGATATATTGACAGTCCAGTAGCGAATATAAATGACTGCAACTCTTTCAATAATTCATTGTCAGTCACTCATGTAGGTGCTTATTTTGACATGCACCTAGGAAACTGTAGACAATGGTTGGGACAGCTGAAAGTAGAATTCAAGACAGTTGAGGAAGCAAGAATAGTAATATTTATGCTGAAGTACCTTCGTTTTACTTAGGATTAGCATGCTAGGCTAACAGTCTGTCAGCTGTGTGACTTTATATCCACGCTGTTGCTTACTTGGTGAGAAGTGTGCGGCACTCGTTTTTTTCCATTGTCTCCACCAGTAAATCTGTGATCGTTCGAGTGGTCTATGTAATAAAGCTGTGAACGCTAACTTATCTGAATTACTTAGACCTGGCTTGACATATTCGCATATCCTCATCCTGGATTGGGGAACGTGCAACAGATTAAGCCAGGATGCACTGCCGAGGCTCTGTCGAGCCCCGCTTTTTCAGTTATCCTGGATTTCTTAATTCTGCTTTTGTGCAACAGCCCTCTGTTTCCTTCCCAGCATGGTTTTGTTAAACACAAGACATTGTAGCTATAGCTTGTTTTTTTATAGTTTATATCTCCACAAACAACACGACATAGCTATGCTAATGATGCTAGCCATGCTTTCCGCTAGCTTCCGTGCAGGCTGGTAAAGTGAAGTAAAGCTGTCAGTGTCGGAGCCTCTGTGTGAGATGCTATGGTTGGTAAATATGTGTTTTAAAAACTTATTTGGGAACTGGCTCACACTCACTCTGTGCTCTGGGCTCTGCTTTAAGTGCCTCTTGAGCACATAATAGAAACTTTTCATGCCAATTCCTTTTGAAAGAGCAATGGGCTGGCCACACCAATAATGTAACTTCATCACTCAGTCATTCAGTCAGTGACGGACGGGCATTCTGGGTTATAAGGCTGGTCTGTGGCCAGTATAGCCAGAAAGTTAGTTTTGAGCCCTGCAACAAGAACACTATTTTCCTGCGGGCCTGCGCTGTAGCTACAGGTGCCCCTCCCACTAATTTCAGATGCATCCTTAGTCATTTTGTTCTGGAACCAGGCCTGGCTACTGGCTTTCACAGAACTGATGGAGATGGATGAGCTCATATATAAAGGACAGGAAAAAAGTTATGGATTCGGTGAGTCCCTGTCTCAGCTAAAACCAACGGAACACAGGGGGTCAGTACTTTGTCTCTTGTGAGGTGTAGTCAGAAATTAGTAGGACAGCGACACATTTTTCATTGTTTTGGCTGTGGACTACAGCACACTAGATTCAAAATGAAACTATGTCTGAGGTTAAACTGCTGACTTTAGTGCTGACTTCAGCTTTATGGGTGTTTACATTCATATTGAGAAGACATTGTAGAAGCTGTAGCCCTTCTCATACATAATCCCCCAGTGTTAGGACTGTGCAGCAGAACTGCGAGTCTAGCTATGCAGGCAGGCAACAGAAGAGATTAAGGTAGTTTAAACTGGATGGGACTAATAAACTAAACTAATAAACCTATATAACTGTGTCAGGGTTGTATCATGATTTCACACTGTTATACTCCTAACGATTCCCCGAGCTCTCATAACAACACACCCTGGCAACAGTCAACTGTCACTTTAATGATAATGCAAAACAGCATGCTTTATCATTTTTGGATGCAAGGGATGTGATAATGAGTCTGATAGGATGCCGACAGAGACTGCAGAGCTGCTATCAGTGAGGATTTTGTCCAGCGTCACTTACATTTGGGTACTTTTGTGAGCAGATGGTCACATATTTAATTGTGAGATAACAGTTAAATCTTTTCATTTTAGTAATATGTGTGACCAGATGACACACATAGCCACATGAGTATACTATTTTTTTTCACTCTTCACTCTTTTCTCCACCATACTTGGTTTTAAGGCAGGAATGGAGTTTTATTTCAAACTGAGATAGATGATACATTCATAATCATTTATTTCCATGAAATAAATCACTTCTTACTGCACAAGGGCTATGAAACCAAGTATAATTTATTTATATTATGATCACCTGTAAGAATTATTTGACCTCTCATTTAGTCAAAGATGTTTTTGTGGGTCCCTGTTATATAGATAGGTTACTTTATTAATCCCTGGAGGGAATTGACATAGCAGCCAGGTACAATAAAATAAACAGCAGAGATAGATAAAGTGCACAATTGTAGAGGTCCAGTTTATGGTTTCAATATGTTGAAATGAGATTCTGACTAAATAGTAAATAAATAAGGTGCAAAATAAGTCACAAGAAGAGCAGAATGGTTCTGATGCTGCTGCTGATAATGATAAAATAACAATAAAAGCAATAGCAACAATAATAAGTAATATAACATAGCGATATATTTAATGATAATGCTGGATGCGTATATTTGTTTGTATAAGAAATACAATATAATATATACAATATAATATGTTTAAGTTTTCCAGTTGTATGATCATGTTAGGAATTTTGTAATCTTTGTTTTGTAAAGAAAAATAAATGATCATTCTTTTGCTGAAATGACCATGTTATAGATGCAATTGCATCACATTACAAGTCAAGTGTTTTTTCCACCATCATGCTATTATTAGGGTAAATCCTCTGAAGAAAGGCACTAGACATTACAATGTTTTGAATTATGATGAAACAGACAGTGGTTCATTTTCTATTGTAGGCCTGTGTGACTTTTGGCTGTAGCCTAAGGTAATAGCTGTGAAATGTGAGTCCTTTGTCATAGCAGGTTGTTGAAAACTTTAAAACTCATCAAAATTTAAAAGCATGAAACTTCCACACAGTCACTTTTTTCTTTTTTTCTTTTTTACTTGTGGCAATCAAAACTCAGTCCTCCAGAGGCTCCTCCCAAAACCTCTACCTACAAAATAGTTTTGCTTATGATGATAAAAATACAAGTTTTTCAATTTATTGGTGACTTAAAGGTATATATGCCTTATATGTATACTTGCCTTCTCCCTGGAAACTGAGGCCTCATTTTGCTCTTCGCCTTTGAAGGGTAGCTGCATGTTCATGAACTCATCATCATGCACCACACAGTCACTTCTTAACCCTTGCAGATTGCTTCTGTATCATGAAAAATGCACTGACACTATAGAGGAAAAATGCTTTCCCCTGGAATTATACTGCAATAATGATTCAATGCTTGACAACATTGTGACTGTGTGTGTACTGCTATTGTACCACTACTGTATTGTCTGTTACATTGTGTGTTTTAATGGTTATGAAACCTTTTATACATGTATTGATGCCATTACAGATTTATTTTTCCTCCATTGTCACCACATCTGGCATTTCCTGCAGATTGTTGAGAGATTAAAAGTTGAAATTGAGGTGTTGTTGATTAAGTTGCCCTTTTCGGCTGGTTGATGCTGTCACAACAGATATTGAAGGTCACTCCTGCTGCTCTCTGTCACTACCATCAGGTTCAGCTGTTATCATCACAGCTGTCTGATTTCAACATCCCCCCAAGCTGGAGGACTATGAATCTAAACAATTAATAACGGCATCAGCAACCTTTCCAGTCGAGCTGTGTTTGACTTAAATTACCTCTGAAGTACATATTGCAGCTTACTGGCTGGATGTGTCGCCAATTAGCAAAAAGTGTTGCTCGAGTGTTGCACTGGACTGATGATTGCTATGATTTCAAAGGTGTATGTTTCTTATCAAAAGCTTTCCCTGACCAAATAAGAGTGTCTATACAGAGTAGAAAAACAAAAGAAAGACTGTTAACAAGTGGAGACAAGCATGAGAATGGTATAATGAAGATATATTGAATTAACTTACTTTCCTTTAGATTTTTATTGTCAGTCTTAAAAACAACAAAAGTTAGTTTAGCAGCTCTTCAGCAGTGTGCAGCATAGTAATAAACACAATTGAATACAAATATGTTAAGACAATATCTATGCATAAACAAGTGCTTAATAACATTAAAAAAACACACTAGAAAAATACAGTGCCACCATCTTGAGTTCAATTTGTCTGATCTAACAAATATGTTTGACTGAGAGCAAATAGAAGAGTGGACGGAAAGGGATCCAAAATAGAGACAGAACAGACTCACTGGCTCTGTATATTTCATTCTGTATTGTCTGTTTTACAAATGTGTATTTTCTGGTAACATTGCTGTTCCTTGTATAATTGGAGAGAATGGAAAATGCAGGATGGCTAAAAGGAGGTCTTTGTTGCATTTCTCTCTACAAATCCAACACTGATAAGCAGAATATTGTGATGTAACACGTGTTATTTCATCCCTGAAACCACTACCTGCACTTGACCCCAGACGATTACTCCATCACAGTTGAATGTGCCACTTTAAACTGATATTTCACAAAGTACACATACTCATACAGTTGAGCTACGTAATCTTCACAATTGTCTCTACATGTTTGCAAATCACAAACAATGAACCCCAAGGTTCAGACAGACTATTGGTATCAACAGTGTCTGACTGGCAAATATACACACATTATAAAGAACTAAAACTATTTTTCATGGTGATGCTTATATGAGTTGGCACAAAATGAGGTAAATTATATCAGCAAAGACATCTCGTTAGTCTCAGTGAATGATGAGAGCGGTGCTTCGGGCTACAGCTGAAAAAAAAAGAAAAAGTAAGGTTTTGCTAATATGATATTGAAAGCAAGTGAAAATAGCCCCTTTCTAAGTCACTCGGTAGCTGGTGACATAACAACAAATACATTTCACAGTTGCTAGTTACATCTCCGACACAACAACACATAAGCACTGTTTGGCTTAATCATTGGCATATATCAAATTGTAGATTAGTCATAGCTTACTGAGACTTGACACGATACATAAGGCTGACAGATTACATGATTTCTTGTTTTGCTTCGAGGTACAACTTGTACTGAAAACGTTGAAGGTAATTATGCAGCTTCAACTTTAAAAAAAAAATTAAAAAAACATGTTTTTTCATTACATTTAACATTTTCCTTTGCCCTGATAACAACAATTCCAATCACATCAGTCTTAAGGGTTGTAGAAGTTCTGGAGTTCAGCTCTTGTGATCCAACATGACTAATCATGAATGTTTGGCACTGACTGTCTGGCTTGAAGCCACGTAACCAGACACATGAATGTCAAACAGTTTGGCCGTTGCTACAACTGAAGATGTGACGGCGGTTATTAAACGGTACATACGTGGTTTCTTTGTCAATTTATTTTTTTCTTTTTGTCAGTGACGGGATAGACGGGAGGAAAAAAGAAAAGGAACAACATAGCTTACAGTTACTGCCAAGAATGAAAAGGGAGCAGATTAAATGTAAAACTAAAGACTGTAATCAACCAAAAGATCATCCATCAATTAACAAATGAATACAGGTGAATAGGAGCCAAATGTATTCAAATTTATTCACAGACTATAATTACATGTACCAGGACTTTGACATGCTGGCTGATGCAGACGATATTCACCCACAAAAAGGGTGCTATCGAACATTACGTGGTGTCAGTCACTCTCTCTCTCTCTGTATGGGTGTGTATGCACTCTGTATTTATATCTTTTGTCTACATGGTTGCAACCATCTATTGTTCTCCATTTGTCCTTTTCACCATCCCTCCTTTCCATCCTTGACACCCATGTAATCTCATTTTTGTAGTGAGATACGAACATTAAGTCAAAAAGTGAGTGAAAAAGACAGTCCAGGTGAGAAAGAGAAGACGATAGAGACTAAATGAGAGAAAGAGCAGTGACAAATGATTTAAAGGGTCTGTTTGTGTATAATGTGGAGAGCTAGGAAAAGTAACATCAAGCAAAGGAATGGAAAGAAGACAGATGGAATAATGAGAAAGGAGACGACTAAGGACAAGGATGTAAGGTGGAAAAATGTGAAGTCCTAAATGCTGTAGGGACACAAAGGAGTGATAGAAGCAATGTGAGTGGGTGAAGGAGGACCCGAGGTGAGAATACAAGGTAAGGACGGAAAAGGCAGAATGGAAACCAGACTAAGAACACGAGTGGAAGCCAGGAAAGATGGGGACAAGAAGAGTAATATATGACAGTCACATTTTCATGATGAGCGGCCATAGCTTTCCCCCTCATCTGAATCTCGTTAGTGTTAATTGGCCTGAGTCTCCCACCTAGACAGAAGGTCTTGGACACAGCCATCGCTTGGACATATGGCCAGCAGCATGATACAGAAAGCTGCCAAAAAGAGGGATTACCTTCACAGTGATATGGGTAATCACAGAGGATTTTCTCATAATAACAGTAAGGACGTGCTGTACTGTAGCTGAGGAATTACAGAACAGCACAGGGAGCTGTGCATTGTACCTTTTTAAACAATATTGCAAGGTAAAACACAAAATATCAGTGCCATTAATTATACTTCTACAATATTTCAGCAGAATACAGTTTAGTATTACAGAAGGGAATAAGCATCAAAGTAGGTATTACCTTCAAAGCCAATGTGTTGCAGCATTTAGATGGTAGCAAGATTGGCAGAACATAGTATAAAAAATGATTTAAAAAGTACAAAAGTGGCACCCTATTGGAGGTTGAGGTTACATGCAACATGTAACATGGTATTTCCCCATCCCTGTGCAGTTACAGTATTAGCTACAGATGACAAATTAAAGGAAAAACCAATGTAAAGTGTTAGTAAGGTGCTTGGCCACCACGTGCCACCACAACAGCTTCAGTGCACCGTGGCATTGACTGCACAAGTCTCATTCTTCCAAAAAATATTCCTTCATTGGGTGTTATGATGATGGAGGTGGAGAGCACTGTCTATCACATGAGGCAAAACCATGCCAGCAAAATGCCCCCCACAGCATAACAGAGCCACAGGATCCCCTCACTGTAGTGGTCAAGCATTTAGATCTGCACCTGTTTTTCCTTTAATTTGTCACCAGTCTGTAAGTGGACCCCTATCAACAAACTGTAACTGGTATTCAAAGGAATTTTACTTAAATACAATGTATTGAAACTCACTTTTTACGATCCAGTTCATTCATTCAAATCCAGGGTTTTAGGGCTGTTTTGATCTATATTTTTATACCAACAATGCATCATTTTTAATAAACCAACTGCATCTGCCCAAAAGCAAATGATAGCTGGGGAACATATGTGGCTTCTGTGGAAAAGTGCTGAGAACATTGCTATTGATGTTGGGGAGTATTTAGCTGCTAAAGAGCCATATATTCCACCCGAGGGAACAAAACAAAGCTGGAACAAGAACTGAATATTGAACTTACATAATGAGGGTAATGATTGAATAATGTTGCTGTGTCTGTTGGTTATTTAAATAGGTTACTGTTTGCTAATAAGTGAAGTAAGACAAAAGATGTCAACAAGTCAAATCTATCATATTCATACAGATGCAGAAAATGCAATGAAA
Source organism: Scomber scombrus (assembly GCF_963691925.1). Classification (NCBI taxonomy): domain Eukaryota; kingdom Metazoa; phylum Chordata; class Actinopteri; order Scombriformes; family Scombridae; genus Scomber; species Scomber scombrus. Next base: position 20,262,973 of record NC_084984.1, read on the forward strand.
TGATCATGACAAAATAAATATTGGTCAATAAGTATAACAGACAAAATCCTCAAAAACTGAGGGAACTCAAAAGGATTTGTATAAAGTGGGGTCCGTAGCTGGATTTAGGGTTAGGGTTAGGGTTCAAGAGTCTGGGTGATTTTCTCATCATAGCAATGAAAAGAGATGAAGTATTTTCAAAAATAGGCCACACTGGAAACATACAGTGTATCATGAAAATAAAGCAGGGCATAAAATGGAGCTTTGGATACACCAAAGGATGAAAAATTACCTACTAATCAATGTGATATGATTTAAATAATTTTAAAGCCTGACCCTCAAAGTTCACTATATGTTTGAGATGGTATTATGCAATATTTGACCATATCATAAGAAAACTCCATTAAAATCAAAATAGACAGACATGTTATCTTAACCTGAAAAATGACTGAAAACTGTTCAAAATTTTGATTTGATCAATGAAGAGGATACATTGTGAACAGACTTAGATTATGAGATAATATACTATCAGTGTTGTATTTACAGTTGGTTTGACACTACTCAATTAATGGCACTTTAACATTGGTTCATGATCAATTGATGATCGATAATTGAGAATTTTGTTGATCACGTGAACTTTTTATCGATCAAACGCTGATATCAAGTAGAGATTGTGTTGCGTATTGTGAGTCTTGAAGCAATGCAATGAATTCCACTAAGTGGCAGCAATAGAGAGACTTCTTATCAACAGGGGGCGATATTTGACAGAGAAAACGGCTCAGCTACCTGAGCTGCTACGAACTAGCGTAGATATAAAACGTAAACATGAAGAGGTCAATGAGAAGTTTGCGTTGGGCCATTTCAAAATTAAAAAATGACAGAGTTCATTGTAAACTTGCACCTTGACCAGGTTCCCCAGGCTAACCAAGCGCCGTAGCGAATTGATATGTGAAGAGGTTTGGCTCGGAGCCTCGGACTCAGCTGCTTTTACGAGCACTGCATATCTTTTTTTGTTTAAGTTAAACAGTTGAACTTTAACTGTCTTGTCTTAGAGGATTGCTATTGGAATAACGATAAAAAGATAAAAAAGTAATGATTGATCGATAAATGATCGTTCATTTTCCTGATGATCGATCAAGGGAATTTCTTCAAATGTCCATCCCTAGCCAGCACTGACAGTTTTGGGTTTTTTGTTTTTCTTGTATGTTAAGGATGTCACTTTCATAAAGGAGAGGAAAGACTGACCCTCAGCAGGTCAGTCAGGTTCACTCAAAGCTCTTTCCTTTCTCCATGCTGCCTCAGTATCAAACTCCTGTCTGTTTGTGGCTGTCTTTCTACATCATCCCAGAGTCAGTTGTGGCTTTGGAAATATACAAACTTTAGGAGGATTTGTAGTCCATACATTTTTCAATAATAAAATCCAATCTGTTTTTGTAGAAAATTCTGTCCTATAATAAAACCTCAGACTTTATATTCTAACTCTGTGTGCAGACAGAATCGAAAGCAGATTTTAGAGGCAGTGTGACTACATATAGGGTCAATGGAAAGACACAGTTAGACGTACATTTGTTCAAGGTGTCACCTCATATATTTTGTTGTTTACATAAAAAAGTTTATCATACAGTTTTGACCTCTCACTCCTGTGAAAATTAGTTTAGGTTTGCATCTTGTGGAAACACTGTGCAGAGATGAAACTGCTGGAGTTTGAAATGAAATTGGACACTTTCCAATAAACATGGAAGGTAAGAAGAAATGTAGATGTAGTAGTTCAAGACTTGACTTTTATATTATGTTCAAGGCTCTGGCAAAAAGAAAAAAAGGTTTTCATAGCCGCCCTTATTTCTATGTTTACATACAGGTTTATGAAAAAAACATGAAGTGTATGTAATGACACGCACAGTGGGAGAGTTATGGAGAGAAGGTGGCTTATTTGCAAACAGATGCTGTTCCATAATGACTGTGGTGGTCCTTGGCAGTCACGTGTGTGTGTGTGTGTGTGTGTGTGTGTGTGTGTGTGTGTGTGTGTGTGTGTGTGTGTGTGTGTGTGTGTGTGTGTGTGTGTGTGTGTGTGTGTGTGTGATCTGTGGTCGTCTTACTTTGTAGGCTACATGCTGAAGTCGACTGTCACTGATTGCTAGGTTGAAAACCATGGACCACACAAGATCAGATGAAGGGTGTGTGTATTTGTGTGTGTGTGTGTGTGTGTGTGTGTGTGTGTGTGTGTGTGTGTGTGTGTGTGTGCACACGCTGACTTTACACTTATATATTAAACAAGTGAAAAATGACAGCTGCATTAATTTGAACATTAAAGACTTCACATCCATTATATGCTTTGACTGCTGTCGACTATTGACACTTTCAAAATACCTTAAACTTGGCAAATGTTTTTGTTTCCTTCTAGAAAACCTTTAAAGAAAATCAGTAAGAGACTTTTTCTTTGGCGTTTCAGCAGGTGTCAAGCAGACACTCTGTTATCAGCTCATTATTTCTGCTGAGCTTTGAAGAAAGACAGGAAGAAGGAATATGAGGGGAGCGCGAGAAAAGAGGCAATTTTGTTTTCGCAAGCTATTCTCTCAGCTAATGAATTCTGACCTTTCAAATGTTTACTTGTCCCTTTTTATTCTGAGCTGAGCAGGGTTTGGAATAGAAAAAATAAAAAAAGAAAGTGGGTTTTGAAACTGAAACCTTGTGTAAAGTTTTAAATAAGTTGTGTTTTTGGGTTCTTTCTGAAAACCTATCATTAGCCAGATGAGTGGAGTATTTTTTTTCTGCATGAATGCCTCTTCACTTTCCCTTTTTTGTATCTCTCTCTGTATCTCTCTATTTCCATCCTCCCTCCTTATCTTTTCAATTGCTCCCTATTTCTCTCAACTTTTTTCCTTTTTCTTTTTCTGGGCCTGGCCAACAGATGGGAGACATTGTGATTTATCTGTCTGGCAATGATTTGAAAGAAACTCTAAACACACATGCTGTGCACACTGTGTACACAAACCCAGCTTAGTTTCTTTTAATAGTAATTAATCACCTTACACAAAGAATCATTCCCACTTAATGTCCTTTGTCACGAACCGGCAAAAAGCATGTGACAATGAGGTGAGACAAGAGACAATGAGACCAGGCTGGTAGTTATTACCTTAATGACCATTGTTTACTGCAAGCTCCTGCAGGGAGATGCCAGTTGGACCACTGCAGGCAGAATAGGAGGGGTCATAACACCTTGATGTCCATTAGTAGCACTCTTCAATTTACAAGTTATAGATCTAGCTTAATTTGCTTAAATTACCTTGATGTGAACTTGAAATTATGCGTTTCCTATTTTCTTTCAGCAATGAAGACGTTACATAAGAGCTGCAATTAGCTGTGAACTTTGGTCTATGTTTAGATCAATGCATCCTTATAATTAAACCACCACATAGGTCGATTGTACCATGCACTCAAAAACTACCCATAGAAGCATTTTCTACAGTGCCGCCTCTATCAGTGCTTTTACAAATCTATTACAAATCACTGTCACAAAATAATGTTTCATGGTGTGACAACGCTGTGGTTAAAGTCTGGTTAGGTTTACGCACAAAATCACTTGGTTAGGGAAAGATCATGGTTTGGGTTAAAATCATCGCTTGGAGCGTGGTGTGGCTTAAAGTTTGTAGTTCTTTAAAGTTAGGCAACCTTCATCGTCCACTTGTGGTTGGAAATAAATTTGCCATCTGAACAGCTTCACCTCTCCGGATCTGAATTATGGCCACTAGGTGGCGTCTGTCACTGAAATGTAAGTACAGGTTGTTTTTACCAACTAAATTTATGACCTATACTGTCATTTTTCTTGTAAGGACAGGCTGATTTAGATGCAGTTTCAACCTTTAATGAGAGGAATACAAACAAGTTACTTTTTAGCTCTTCCTAATAATGAGCTCTGTTTCCAGGTGGGGGTAAAAAAAGAACACTGAGAAGACTGATTTACTGTTAAGATCAATCTGTGGAAGTGGTCCAATATATCTTAATGGAATTACTCTTTTCTGAATAACAGAATATGAATAAGGAGGTGCACACTGCTCAATGCCTGGACCTTTTAAATTTACTGCCCAATGCCACACACGCACACATTGACAGCCCACAAGGCTTTTAAACTGCCCACTCAAGTAAACACAGCATCCATACAAAGTATTGCTCTTTCTGTGTGCGTCTGGCACCGTGCATGTGAGCAAGAGATTAGAATAAAATCAATGAAACTGAATTTAAAGTTAGATGTGTGCATGGGATGATCTTCAAAAGTCTTGAAACACATTGAGTGCAGATTCAAAGCATAAACTCTGAGCTGCTGATGGATCAGACGGAGGACTAATTTGGTGAAGTGGTAGGCGAGGAAGTCTGTTTATCCTTCTTCATCACCCTGCTGGCCTGTGTATTATTACTGAATCAAACGGGCATTGCTTTTGTCAGTGTCATTTGTTCAGTAGTCTGGAGTGTGTCTCTCTGCAAAGCATCTGTTGTTATGTGCAGATCAAACGCCACCCTGAAGTGGCACTGGTGTTGAGGAACAATATGGTAATTAATCTAAACACACATGTGCAGACGTATCCCCATCTCCAGTTGTGCATAATTGTTTGATCCCACTCTTTTATGCATCCGTTGCTCCATTCAGAACTTTGACTAATGTGTTTCTTTGTTGTGAAAGCATGTGCGGACTGTCCTGTGCATGTTTATTGCAGTGTTTCTTTAGAGTTATTTGCATGAGTGCATTAGGGGTTAGAAGTGGGGCATCAGTTCCTCAGTGATGAGACATTATTTTCAACATTTTACTTTCTTTAGTATCTCTTTTCATGCCCCCTGTCACTTTTATGTCCCATGTTGGGCTACACAAAACACATCTAGAGCTCTCATGGGCCATGCTCAAGTAGGAGAAGCTTCTCATTTTTGGCAGCTGAAGCTTTGCAGACATACAGTGGGTGCAGGGAGGGGGTGATGATACATGTGTCCTGGTGAGATTGTGAAGAGCATCTGAATGAGCACTCATCCTCCCCGGGGTGAACTGGAACTCACAGGTTATTCTGACTGAGGCACCCTCTTATTTATACAGATGGAGGCGCCTGTGGTCTCTGCCACAGTGCCAGAGCCGGGCCAAAGCCCTCATCTACATGAGGAGAACGATGTGGCAGCCATGAAAGTGGTAATGCCACGCTGTGTAATGTAAGAGGTGATGATAGCAGGTATTTGAGAGATGACTGAGGCAGACGTAAACCAGAATCAGTAAACAAAACTCAACATCAGTCATAATCATTTATCAGTACCCTACCATGTCATTTTTGTTCATTACCATTAAATGTTTTCTTTGTCCTTGTTGCTAACGTTTTCTGTTGGCGTAGGAAGGGTACAGACAGTCATGCCTCACCTGCTCAAGTACCAGGAATGAAACCCTGAAACCATAATGACTCCATATTCACAGTATATGACATACTCGTTGAACCGTAGCAATCATCAGACAGCTAATAAATGAGCACTTGATAGCTAATTAGCACTAGCTGAGACTAGCAGAAGCTGACAAAGGGAAAGGCTGTGGGACATGTGGACATCACTCATTAGGCATCACTCAATAGGCAGAATTTCATCCAAATTGAACTGGCAAACACGCTCTGCACAAAAAAGGCTTGAAGAGCTTCTGACTCAGATCTCTTCATGTGCACAGGAGTCTGTTAATCCGCCAAAATAGCACAGGATGTATGATACCTGTGCTTTAGACAAATGGTTTGCAAGAGAAAGCATGGATTTTGGTAATCATGGCACAATTGGACACATCTCTACTACTCTACTATGCTTCTGCCACTGCAGGCCTTTACATATCAGCATAGTGACATCCAAAAGGACAGTATCAATCATTTGCCTTTTTAAATAAAACTATATCAGTGAGGATTAAGTGTGCAAGTACTAAAGACCAACATTTCCCACAATATTTGCACAAGTTGTGCAGCTTTGGTTCACCATAAAATATGGCGTGGTGTGAAACTGGCACTAGCAAATCATGCTGAGAACAACTTAGTCTCACATTGCCAACTGAAAGCCTCACCATCTGCCACATTCTGTCACATTAATATTAGATTCCATTAACTTTTGTTCGTTTAGTTCTGTTCTATTTTTATGTCTGAAGTAGTACATGTTTTTTTGTTTTGTTTTCAAGGAAATGTTTGCCATAAAGCTTTGGTTCATCCTCATATATATTTCAAACTAGCTATTCATCTTGTCATTCTAAATCCAGATTGATCTCAAAACCCATTTTGTTGTCCAGTGCATCGCAGGGTAAAAAAACCTGCAGGCAGTGTATACCAAGCAGGTGTATACCAAGTTAGAAAAAGGAAACCTTTCTATTTGATGCAAGATCAAGCACAAGGCAGTCAGACAGTTAGCCTGCCAGGGAGCCAGGCAGGCAGGCATGGGGGTGTCAATGGAAGAAAAACAAAGAGAAAAGGAGCTGCTGTTGCAGCTTTTCCCTAAAAGCTCGTTAATCCCAATTTAGCTGTCACAGGGATGAAGTAGGTGGGAGTTTGTGTGGTTGTGTGTGTTAGACCTGCCTGTGTTAGAGACAAAGAATGTGAAGCAGAGAATAAAGTATTTGCAGCCTCACACCCTTGCTTTGTGAGCTGTCACATCAACCAGCTAATTAGCCTGATGGGCAATGGAAAGTTAATTTCCTTGGTCTACTAGATATGCTGTGTTTTAGGGGAGGATTTAAGGGTTAGGGGTGTCAAATAGAGAACAGAGAAAGCATGACTTTTAGTGAATGTCAAGTCTTTGTTTAAAAAAAATTCAGTAAAATTAATATTTTGTTTTCATCTTAACATGGCTAAACATGACTATATTCAAACTCCCGCTTAACATAGAGGCATGACATGGATCAATTTCCTCATGTCAGTCAACACATGTAAACTTGATCACTCACAGTAATCTAATGTGGTGAAATATTCACATTAAAAACAGAAATAACAGAAATTAAAAAAAAGTGAAATACTCAGGAAAGAGACAGTTCTGCTCTATGCAGAGAGGCAAGAATATCTATCAAGATGCTATGTTTTGCCGAGAGAGAGAGAGAGAGAGAGAGAGAGAGGGAGAGAGAGAGACAGAGAGAGAGAGAGAGAGGTCTGAATTATCTTTATTCTCTGAGCTCTTAATTAGTGTTGAATGTACAGAGAATCAGACAGCGGGAAGTGTGCACACACCTGCAAAGGTTTAATCCATGAGATCCACCAGGAAGACTGCCAGGAGCAGGAGAAACAACATATTGTATTCCTATCACCTGTGTCAAACACACACACAGTATTCCAAGACCACTCCTATTGTTTAATTTTTCTAAAGATAATAGGCTAATTTTAAAGACTTTTCCTCACTGTTCCAACGTCACCTAGAGGTAAATGGGACAGAAGTTCAACACATTAAACAAATGTGTTGAATGAAACAGTGCTGACACAGTATGGATAAAGATTACAGTATGTTGAGGTGCAGGAGAAGACAGTGTGCATGGCGAGTCAACGAATATAAAACAAAAAAGCCACATATTTAGTTTCTGAAGAAATTACACAAGTCATTTTCTTATGCTTCTCACAGTCAGAAGTTCACATCCACTCCTACTGTTGTCAGCTATCTTTGTTCAACCCCGTCTGCTATGAATTACTTTCATATGCAGCTATTCTGCATTAATGATTTACATTCAGCCGCAGTGCTCAGTGCCAGCGCAGGAAGTACTGAGATGTTCACGGGTAAGGTAAGGGAAGTGTAAGCATTTCAATGACATTTTATTATTTAATCATAATGGCAATGTTTCCCTACTCCCCAGCCATGCTTTAATCATCCCTAATGGTTTTTAGATATGGATGTTGGACTAGGTATTTCATGTTTGTAATAAAAGCTGTGTAGATACAATATAATATTAATAAAATAATATAAAAGTGTCCTTGGTGGTATAAGATTCCCATCAAAGTATAGTTTGCTAATGGAAAATAGTAGCACAGTAGTGATGACACTGTCAGGGACAGAACAAACTCATTCTGTCAAACCACTGCTATTCAGGGGAACTTCATTGTTGTCTCGCACCATTGTGTTGGCATTTTCAGAATTAGAAATTGCCAACATCTGCTGTTTATCCATCGCTTTCCACAGCTAACAGGGTAACTGAAGCAGGGAAAATGGCAGAAGTGCTGGGTAGGACTATAATGTTATTAGTATCAGCTGTCTAAAACTTTAAACACAACCAACAGTGTAGTCCTTCCATTTCTTTTACCACTTATGCTCCCCTGCGAGGGTCGTGGGGGAGCTGGAGCCAATCTCAGCTGGCACTGGGTGCTGTACAACCTGAACAGTACGCCAGTCAATCACAGGGCTAATATACATTGTAGAGACAGGCAACCATTCACACCTATGGGTAATTTAGAGTCACCAGTTAACCTAATCTGCATGTTTTTGGTCTGCGGGAGGAAGCCGGAGTACCATGCAGAAACAGAATGCCACACAGAAAGGCCCCTGCAAGCTGATGAAACCCAGAACTCTCTTGCTGTGAGGCGACAGTGCAAACCACCACATCACCATGCCACCCATACTGCAGTATAATAATTGTTGCTATGAATGCATGGTGGGAAACCTGCCACATCCAGTGCATTAGCTCCTTGTTTGGATAGAATTTATTGGCACGTTCAACCAGGACAGATGCGACCCAAGAGACTTCTTAACATTTCTCAGTAGCACAGTATTAAGTATCTCCAGCCCTGTACTTATGTTTTACAATAATCCACCATATAAACATATTTATTTGTTTATTTCTACACTTTATCAATTTATTAAGTATTATCAATGCCAGCATTCAAGGCTGATACACACCAGCCTGTATTCAGGAACATGTAAAAGCCAACACAGTCAGCCTTTTACACGTTTCCTAGTTAATTCAATGCGTGTTGGTTTCTTCAAGCATTCATGCATCTGAGGTCAATTTATAGTGACAGTTTCTGTAATAATATTTTTTTCCCTCTAACCACAGCATAAATTGTGAGTCACTTTGTGCTTTCTTCACTGTGTAAAAGCTAAACTTAACTGAACAGGCTTGTTAAAAGAAAGCAACATTTGAGTTAACATGTTCCTGATTCAGAACTGGTGTAGCGGTCTGAATGATCCTCACTCCAATCCCTCACCTTCCAAATAACAATAAACACTGGAGTAAAAAAAAAAAGTAGTAAAGTTTGATTAAATGTGTCACGGTCAGATTTGTATGAAAATACTCACAAACCAGTTTTGGGCCACCACGGAGAAAAACAACTATTATGTCTCTTGAGGTCTTAAAAAAAGAGAGAGAAAAAATAGTAAAAGCCAATACAAAAAACAGTAAGGAACTGACTTGTACTCTCAAACTGCTTTTTATTTTTCACAATATCAGCATGTAAAATATACTTCACAATGGGGATTCTTCAGTCTCACATGTCTCCGCTGGATGCCGTCATTTTATTTTATCTATTTATTTTTGGCTCTATTTTTTATCCGTCTCTCTTGTGCAGCTTTACATCTTTCTTCAAGCTCTTTGTGTTTATCAGCATTTTTTTTAAATCCCCTCTCTGCTTTTAATTCAATTGACTTTTTTTTCTCTTTACTCCTTTCCACTTACCCTCTTTCAATTCTGCCTTTCATTACATATGCCTACTGAAATACAGTCTCTATTTGGAATCAGTCAGGTCCCAAAACCTAAATGCTTAATTCCATCTGTCATTAAATATTAACATAATGAAACTGTGTCCTGAGTTGTAAAAAAAGTGATAAAGGAGTGGAGTAGGAGAGCTCGTGGGGTGTATAATGAAAGTTTAATATTTCTATAATAGTGTTTTGAGTGATATTTTCATTATTCCATAATGACACTGGAAAGTCTCAGTGGTTGGTAATTAGCCCCCCACCCATATAATAATTATATCTCTCCCTTTTTTTCTGTTTCTCCATCTCTTTCCTCCATCGAATGACATAATTCAGCACATCATTCTTACTTTGGGAAATTAAAACCCTTTTAAGCTATTCTTTTTCTCTGCTCTGCTGCGGCATCTGTGGTTTTTGGCAACGCTCTCGCTGTGTGCGTTCACGAGCAGCCAGCTGCCAATGTTCCCTGATCTGACTACCTGGATATAAAGAGTCCTTGAAACAGACCGTACACATTCCACGAGCAGGCGCTGCCAGAGGTTCACTGTTTATTGAGTCGTCAAGGTGAGCCTGCCAGAAAATGAAAATGTAGACACGGGGCTTTGAGCTCAATGGTGAAATCTCTCAGGCTTTGTTTAGTTTTTCACTGTGACAGAATATTTTCTGCTAACACTTTGCATCATCACTTACTTTTATTGTAAAAATGAGTCATTCTGCTGTAAATGGAGGATGTAACTTGGATTTTATAAGGATTGAATGAAAGAGATTTTACATGTTATCTCTGATTTGACAAACTACAGCAAACAAGGCAGCCTGCACTTACTCAAAATGTGCCTTATTGTGACATTCTCTCTGGATGTATCAGCTTTTATGGGGATAGCAGCACTCCAGCAGGGACCCAGATCAGTTACTAGACTGACAGCTCTGGTTTTCAGCTGACCTCAAATTCAATAGGACAAACAGGAAGCCCATATGGGGATAAAAATGAAAACTTCCAAACAGGTCAAGTACAAGCTGGATTGGGACATCATGAAAAAAAGTTGACAACCGAGTGATCAATTGTGTGTTACCCTGCCTGGTCTGAGTTGTATACCCATGATTTGTAGAAATAGAAAGCTACTGTGGGTCAACAGGTTTGGTGTAAAACAGCCCAACATGGGGTCAGTCAGTGGGATATCAACTACCAAAGGAAATCCACCCGTTACTAAAAAAGGAACAACTACCAGCTGAATAACAACCTGATTGAGCTGCAGCTCTGCAGTCTGTATCCAGTCCTGGCACAGCCCACCTCTCAACCAACCACTTCACACCTCACTTCCAGCCATCTGCCCTCCCCCACCCTCACGATCTGTCAGACGTATGCCGGATATTCAGCAGGTTTAACACTAGCCTTGTCTGTCCTGCCTCTCTCCAACACTGTGCACCACAGTTGGTGCCACTGTGCACTGATATCTTCAGTCGCTGCATTTACATCAACATTAGTAGCTGGTGCTGGCTTTCTGCTGTGAACTGATTAATTAAATGTCAGGTGAATGAGAAAACCCAAATTCTATAATTAGGGTAAAGTATTAAATCGATGTGGGTAGTACAGATTTGTGCTGGAGAAAATTCGTGGCCATGTGTACACTTGACTGAATCTCTGACAGGGTCAGTATAAAACCCTGGGTCATAGAAATTATGTTCATAATACTACTCTACTATTTTCTACTATTTGCAACAAATACATTTTGAGATAAACTGGAGAATTATGTTTTTTATCAACACAATGAGAGAAAACAGTCAAACTAAAAAAATCATTGTGGCAGCAATTCTGTTTCACTCAAAACATATTTGGGCAAACATATGTGTATTTAAATGTAATTTCTACAAGACAGGGTTGTGGTACCACTGTGACAGCCGTGTAGAAGTTGAGTCTAATCAGTACTTCAAATTTAGGAAGTCATGGTTTAAAAAAAAAAGGTATTGTGTTGGTGGTAAGTCTTTATTATTGAATTGCTGTGTGCGTTTTGCAGTGAACAGATTGCTACAGTGCAAATGAACTCATTGTCTGATTTCCTTTGTACCCACATCTACCAGTAACTAAGTAACTCTGTTGGTGTGTTGCGTTTGGGAATGTAATTTACATATTCTGACTCTGACCTTTGTTTTCTGACATAGCTGCCGGACTAATGAAACTGCAATGCTTACTTGTTTCCACGTCATTCTACTTTTTAAAGTTCTGGTTCCTTGTTAAACACACGTTGTAGAGATTCGGCTAGAGACCACCATGATTAGCTTTTCCTCAATTTTGTTTAAAATTATTTCATGTTTTGGAGTGCAGGTGTAACCAACGCTGCTTCAGTTTCTGTGGGAATCTAGATGTGCATGATTGGCTCTCATCTGGCAGTCTCTTGCATTGCTCACAGACTGCACTAACATCCAGTGATGATGCAGACAAAAGGGACTGTTCTTCACCCTCCAGCATTTAAAGTATGCAAGGGTTTAGTTTGACTACTACTGATTGTACCAGTGTCTCTCTGTTGGTGGATCTCCGTTTCCTGGCAGACAGAAAACTGCACGTAATGGTAGATGAGCACCTCACTGATTCACTGACTCTCAGCGCAGATGTAACAGTGGTTCAGCTTAAAATAATTGAAGAGATGTTCAAGTGGAGCTGTGTGTGTTCCCGTGTTTGCAACACAGAGAGGGAGAGTTGTTGGAGTGGTGGTGCAGTGTGTCACGAATGATTCCTCACTGTAAGGCTAAAAACGTTAAAGTACAGTCAGTTCCCCCTTTATTAAGTACAGCTGTGCAATCTAACTGTACTTAATAAAGGGGGAACTGACTGTACTTTAACGTTTTTAATCTAATTAATTTTACCTTTTTAAAAGGCTCGAAATGTTTAGACTTGTCACTGTCAAATATACAATGTGTTTTACTGAGGTCCAACCCAGTCTCATGCCAGTAAGTGAAATAGTCATGAAATTGAATCTATACATTTGTGTACATGGACAAGAATTTTTTCCAATTGTCATGACTTTCATGTGTTTCAGTTGTAAGTCTCTTTTGTGCCTCCATCACGTTGGAGCAACATGCCATCTTTGACATCCATATATGGTACAAATGTACCTGTTTGGAGGTGGCAGGTTGGGTGAATAGCTAGATAATTAAGTGGCAAAAGGTGGACTTTACTGCAGGAGACCACCATTCACCTCCCATTTCCAAAGTGTTATGTTTCCAACTGTGAGTCAGGACATTTATTTTATGATGGTGGTTATGTTGCCGTGGTGACAAGGGTTGCCTAACTTTAAGGAAGAGTTGTTTAACCCAAACCATGATATTTTCCTAACACAAACCAAGTGATTTTTGTGCCTAAATCTAACCAGACCTTAACCATAGTGTTGTCACATCATAAAACATCATTATTTTTTAACAATGATATGTAATGGTCTTGGAGTCCCAACTGACAAACAAACTCACAAAAAGATTCTTCCAACTGAAAGACATTAGTTTAAGTTGGGGTGATTGTGGAAAATGTGTGTCCATGTACACAAATCTATAATTAAATTTCATGACTATTTCATGAACTGCTGTGAGAATCTGTTCATAGTTGAGGTCATAGTTAATGGTAATGTGGATGACTGAATTTTTTTTGTCATCCACGTATACATACCTGAGTGATATCACAGTCAAAGGTTGTCATTTTTCAGCGATTGGTTGTCATCTTTCCAGAAGATGAGTCATGTTTAATATGAGCCCATCTGACGGTAGATGTTAGAGGAGCTAGAGTAGAGGTATGGACGTATGAGGATGGTGTGCTAGTGTTTGCAGCAACTTTTCATTTAGACTGTGATGGACAATGAATGCTAATTGTTTCCCTGAAGTATTTAAGGTTTAGTATCAGCCTGTCTTTATTTGTTAGATTAAATTAACTGAAAGTAATGCTGGCAACTCAAGGAGAGGACATGAGTAGGCTTGCATCAAACCACATAACTGGTTCAAGGGATGCTGTAGGGGAAGTAGTGGAGCAACAGCTGAAAAGTGGTCAAGCTCCCTGGGGTGCAGGTGAAGCCTGATTCTTGTGTTGTTGTTGGCAACCGAACCATGCAGTGTATGTTGTGGCCTGTTAATTACAGCCATAAGGCTTAGTGGCTAATCCCCTGGATCCAACAGCAAAATATTTTACCGGTACTTCATGTGCCATGCAGTGGTAACGTGTATACACAGATACATGTACTATTGAGAATGTTTTACTCTGACTTTGGCATAATCGTAATGGAGCACACTTCTTTTGTGTTCTAAAAGAGATGCAGTACAGAAAAAAACAAGACAAGCAGCCACTCTTCAGCTGTTTGACAAGAGTTCAGATTTGATTGTGTTGAATTATATAAATCATTGAAATTTTAAAGTAAGAAATGAAGAATACACACAATAAAACCCTTTCAGATCTTATGATCTTATTGCAAAAATCCCTGCTTTGGAGATGAGATGCTGCAGGGACATAATTCAGTATTCTCAACCTGTGATTAAAGACAGATGCTTTTCTAATTGCTCAAACGCGCACTAATGATGCTGATGTTATTTACAGCTTAGCGATCCACTGCTCGTAATTATCGAAAACATGACCTTGCCTCGCCCTTCACAGAGAATCAATGAATACAGTCTGGCATATTGGAACGGAGAACTTTAACGCTGTGGAGTGCATAGGAGTGGTGGAGAACAGAACACGGTGCGGTGTTGAATCATTGACATGGATTAACAGTTCAGTTTGGAGAAATATGTAATTAACACATACACAAGATGAACATAGCAGGAGTTTAAGTTAAATTTGTTACTGAAGATCCACTTCAAGGTTAATGGAAATGTTAATTTTGAAAACAAATTACCTCATGCATTGTCATATTTCAAATTCCAAATTTTGAGGTGGGCATGGCTACAAAATACCTATAAAATCCACTTATTGGTCACATTGTCTGATGGCACAAGCATTTTGCATCATGAGTAATGAAGTCTTTGTCTCTGTGGTGTATAAAGTAGTTTTCCTTTTAATACTTGTAGATAGTCCTTAACTGAAAGCTTGTTTAAATATGTGAATATTTCAGATATCACAGAGTATGGGTAATTCTTGCTCCAGCACCTCCAACAAGCCAGTATTTGGTTAGCAGTGATCTTTATATAATGTAGAAAATCCACTTTGAAAATTACATTAAAAAAGGGGGATTTTCTATTTTGGATTTTCTCACACATTAATTCAGTGGAGTTGCCAAACTAAAAATTGCAGTTATAAAGGGAGTGGGAGAGGAGATAATGGGGCAGTGCTGGCTGACATGGGCATGGGTCAATGAGCAATGAATTATGGAAATGTGCATGTTGCACATTTTTCTCCCTAACTCTCTCCCTCCTCTCTCTACACAGTAGTGGCCAGCAAAACGCTACATCCTGCAATTATTCTGCTAATATACACTTTTCCCCCTCAGAGACAACAACAAAAGCACCAAATACACATTCTACATCTAAGTAAATATGAAAAAAAAATGCTTTTTTGATATTAAAATGAACATGATTCAGTGTGAGACTGTTGCACTCTTACACTTAATACAATATATGTTACACCATGTTACAGGAAGGATAATTAATATAGTTGTGAATACAGTACCAGTTTAGAGGAAAACAAAACACTGCTTTTCTTACCTTAAATCTCAACTAATCATTCCACATAGTAGAATCTAATTTAGCTCTACTAATCTGTGTTACAAACAACACTGCAGCTCAGATAAAACTACTTTCTGTAAACCTTTTTAAAGAATCATCTGTTCTGAAATAGGAATGTAATTGTTGGAGACCACTGAGTTGCAGTTGGAATGCACAAGGGGCAGATTAACATTTTTTTTAAAGTAAAAGGAGAGGATATAAGACAAAAACAGGTGTTAATGCTGAAAAACCATTCGGTTCACTTTGTAAGTAAAAATGATGATGTTTTATGAGTTCAAAGCATTTTCAATAGTTTTAATATTCGTTTCAACCCTTTCCCTGTATTCTATTTGAGAGGAAACGTGCTTTCTCAAAATTTTAGCAAAATCTATGTCAGATTGATTCCAAAAGTAAAATCACAGCATTCTTAAACAAGACACAGATGTGTTTTATTGAGATTTCTGGCAAAAAAACCCCCCCAAAAATCACAAAAAGTCCCAGAAAAAGAACAGTACAAACATTTCCTGATTATGAAATCAATTGTCTTAATAGAAAAACATTTCAGACCACTATAGTATATATAAGGCACATATGAACAGGTTTAAAATAGTTTTTAATACACAAATGAACAAATACTGACACTCTGAGGCTGCCACATTGCGTTCTCCCAAAGTCGCTACAGATGGCGATACAACCAGGTCCTGAGTAAATTGGCCATGGTGCTGGAGAGGCATGGACAGGACATGAGGCGAGGTCATCCTCCACCAGTGGACCATCACATTCTGTTTGTCAGAGAAGGTGGAGGCAACACAAACACCACACCAAGAGATCCACCGAGGACAGTTCCTGCCACCCAGGGCTGAAGAATGACCCATGAGGGTCCATCTTGGCAGGAAGCTCCAGTTCATCTGTGAGATGACCAATACAAGCCTCTGTTCGGGTATAGTGATTGTGGTCCAGCAGTGTCAAGACTGTGCTCATCATTGAACTAACCGTTCCACTGGAGGAGGGTGTAGTATCTGCCTTGGAAAAGGTTGAAGTACTGAGATTGCACGGCCAAGTGTAACGAGGCTGGCTGGTAGAAGACATCTACCTGGTAGAAGACATGGCTTTGTCGGCATGTCAGCTGTTCATTTTGCCTTATGAGTGACATGGGAGTAACTGGAGCAAGTCAACGGAGGGCTCTAAAAGACATGTCTGAAGAGACTGAGAAGAGCAGCTTTTGGCTCTGGTTGAGGAGGAAAGAAGTGTTTTAGTAACACTTAGCATGAGGGCTGGCTGCAGGGGGTGGCAGGGAGACATCCCTGTCACTGCTCTGCAACCAGAAGACATTCAGAGTTTAAAGGAGAAAAACGTTGTAGATCTGTGGCACCCGGCTGATAACCCTGCAGCTTGCCTATCTATGGGCACCGGAAGAGGGTCAACAGGCAATAATGCCACAGGAGGTTAATATCTACCTGTATAATTAACACAACTGACATATAGCACCTACTTCATTAAATGTGCATCGCATTTATACCAGAAATTAAACATTCTTCTTAAAATGTAATATACGTTATATTCAAACTATTTAAATATATTTTATGTCCTTTAAAGCATGTGCTTCAAAGTTTTGAATAGCTTATTTAAAGAAGGCAACAGTATTTAAAAAAATTCCAAACATACACACACACACACACACACACACACACACACACACACACACACACACACACACACACACACACACACACACACATACAAATATGTATGTGTATATTCTGGCAGTTCTAGAACTATTGAGCATGGTTCCATGGAACTGGAGTTACATCCAGGTAACTACTATTGATCCTTAACTGGCATGCACATTATGTAACAGGCACCAGGAGGTTATCCATCCACGCTCCGACCATTATCAGAGACCTGGCTTTTAACGGACTGCCTTCTTTTTGAGGAAATACAATATGTGTAAGGTAATCATCTGAGGAGATCCACATACTAAGAGATTGTTAATATCTATGAAAATTCTGATTCCTTATATGAAATTATTAAACAAGTTTTCTTACGATATCTAATCAGGACTTTTAATGAGAAATACCAGATTTCTTTATGTAATATAGAATTGAGTTATTACTGGTTTTCTTTAATTGTTAAAAAGTCTTACATTTGCAGAACCTACCATCTGTCTGTGTAATCTGCAAATGCACAGATGCATACAGAAATGAATGCTCTCAACGATCAAAGTATTCATCAAGAGTTTGTGCTATTTCAACAAGCCTTCTCAGAACTTCCTTTTTTTTCTTAAATTGACAGGTTCACATGAATAATAGTTTAGTTTTTGTTTGTTTGTTTGGTTTTTGGTTGTTGTTCTTGTTGTTCCAGAAGATAATAAGCATGTTGTAAAACTTACATAACAGGATGATTCACTACTATTTATGGACAGAAATACAAGTTCTGACCAACTATGCATTCATAGGCTGAACTAGGTTTGCCAGTATCTTGTTTATGTTTTTGACTTTGGGCTTTTTTAGAGGTTGATTCTCAGACAGTGTGCATTGTTTCAGTACATAAACATCTAAACTGCAAGTAAAGGAATAATCATATGTGATTTACATTTAAATGGCAATACTATACTTAAAAATGCATGGGACACAATTACAATTTGGATCATGCAGGCCATAATATGATAGCTTGGACTGAAAAGATGCTCTGTATGAAATACTGTAAATATTGAAAGCATTACTTTTTAATTTGTTATTGCAATATATGTCAAGTTATAATATTATTAACAAAAATAAATAAAGTAATATATCAGGTTTTATCAATTCTTTTAATACTTCATGTGCAGTTACATTATGGGTTTCGACATGGCCTAATACACAAGTTATATATTGCTGAAAATTGTTAATGGCAGATAAAAATCAATGTGGACTATGTGTTTTTGGAATAAACGTCCAGTTCATAGCTGTATAAAATATACCAAAAAATTACAGACTAACAAGTGTAAATCAACCCTAATCCTAACCCTAACCTTTTTAGAGTAAGTTTACAGTTTTTATAGATTGTTGTTGTTGAACTTCCAACCATAAAGTGAGGATTGAATATGTTGAGGAAAATGTCTTATTGTGAGTTAGAGTCACGCTCATCAACTACCTCAGTAAGGGTAAGATCGAGCGTGAGACTGACAGGCGGATCAGTGCAGCATCAGCAGTGATTCACATGTTGGGCCAGATCATTCTAGTGAAAAAAGAGCTGAGCCTGAAGGCAAAGCTCTCAATTCACCAGTCATTCTGCAATGACATGTACACATTTCGTTTTGTAGTTTGGCCAAATCAAGTAATTACAACTGACAAAACTTGCTGGAGACAGTTGTCATTATCATTGACAAATTCAAATTCTACATTACTGGTCAATGGGCAGGATTAGAAAACGTCCTTTTTTCAAATTATATTTTCTTCAAAGAACTCATTTTTATTTCAGTACTACTTACCTTGTGGTCTACATATGCATCCTGCTTCTGTCCCAAGACCTTCGATGCCAAACAGTAATACGAGAATGAAAATACTGATGCTGATTTTTAAGATTTTAACATTTTCAATACGTGATCACTGACTCTACTAATCATATATTCTTAGTAATGATTATGCTTAAATTCATTCATTTTGCAGTTTTTATCACAAAACACTTTCATATTTAAAATCTGTGAACACCCATACCCAACAACCATATGTAGTTATGTAGTGGCAGGGTCGTGTTAGCGCTTGTGCAACAGCAGTTAGTGTCATCCACTCACAGTAACTGAGAATATGTTCCAAGGCTGAAATAGCTGTGTGTATATGTGTGTGGATGTGTAGGTGTTTGTTCACTACTGTAAATGTCACGTCTATGTGTCTCAGAAATCTGACCCTCAACAGATGAGTGACACCAATTAAAACAAATAAAACAGCTTTGATAATTGCTGCCACAATTATGCCTGACTCTACTGATTATGTCTGCTCAACTCTCCAGAACACAAACACACACACACATGAATGCAGGAAAGCAGACATGTATGTTGTACACATACATAAACAGGGCAAAGACACAAACATTAAAAAACGACATATTGGGCTCATTCCCAAATTTGTATTTTTATTCTGGGACTTGAGTGGAGTAGATTTGCATGATTCACAGTTCAAAAAACTCTATTTTATGCTGGCTCTTTATGCAGCCCCCAGTTCAGCCTCTGTCTCTTTAGGAAGCCTAGCGAGGGGCAGCACATAGTCATGTTAAATTACTGCTAATGCAAACCCAACATTTCCTGCTTTTGCTGATTCATATAAAAATCTCGAAAGCTGACTGGGAGCCAGTGTAGGGACGCAATCACAACAGTAATGTGCTCATACTTTTTTGTCCCTGTAATAAAACGAGCAGCAGAATTTTGGATCAGCTGGAGACGGTGAAGGGGAACCCTGGCTGACACCTGAATAAAGTGTGTTGCAGTAGACAAGCCAAGATTAAATAAAAGCATGTATGACATTTTGAAAATCAGCAAAGGATTTTTTAAAAAATGACCACAGACTTGATGTAATTGAATTTAAGGACATTTTGTGACATCCAAGATTTTACATTGGTGAGGCAAGATTTAAGTTTATCTAGGCTGCTCAGATCTTGGAGTTTTAATGGAAAATATAGCTGTGTGTCATCAGCATAAAAGTGGTAAAACTCATCATGGTTCTGTATTAGTTGGCCAAGGGACAGCATGTATAAATAAAACAAAAGGGGGCCAAGAACTGAGCCTTCAGGGACCCCACAATTCAGCTGAGCTGTTGTGGAGGTGGAATTACACAGGCCCAGGTTCTAATGAGGAGATGAAATTGTATTAAACTGAGAACTTTGCCCTTGATGCCAATCCAGGTTTCTAGGTGGTTAAGGAGGATACTGTGATCAATAGTACCAAAAGCGGTACTTAAATCTAAGGACTAAAATCTAGCAGTTGCCTGTCTGCAGCTAAAAGAAGGTCATTAGTTACTTTAACAAGAACTGTCTCTATACTGTGTAGTGCTCTAAAACCAGAATGAAAACAGTTAAAAACACTGTTGCCATTCATAAAATAAATCAGTTGAGAAGAAGTTACTTTCTAGACCTCAGATGAAAAAAGACAGATTGAAGATAGGTCTGTAGTTATTTAAGGAGATATGGTCCAAATTGGGTTTTTAAAGCAGAGAATGAACAAGGGCATCCTTAAATCTATTAGGAAAAGAAATAGAGACCAGGGAATTATTAAAAATGTGTAGAATAAGCACACATCCCAACTCTCCCGGAAGTTCCAGGAGTCTCCCGCATATTGATAGCGGCTCCCTGACGCCCGCAAATGAGACGTAATCTCCCGGAATCTGGAGTAAACGAGCAAGAGCGCACACTAGAGAGTGACTGCACATGTGTTTATGTGTTTGTGTGACTATAAATTCACCTAGGGCCTGATTTACTTTGCGTGTGTAGAAACGTGTGCAAACTTGACAAAGCAAAAAATGTGCAAGCTAATCTACTAACGCAGCACACTGAGGTTTGCGTCTTTCAACTGTGCAAGATAGTACGCGCTGTCCATTTAGTATGTTTGCCATAATGAATATGTAATATGAGGCGTTTCTACCCCAGTGCGCAAAATACAGGGAGGAGAAAATGCAATTGTGATTTACCAAACCTGAAGGTATTATTTCTGACGCTAACTGCATCTATAAATAATACCTTTGAAGGACAGGTATTAACCGGCTGCTCACTGGACACTGGACTGGAGAGGAGGAGACGGAGGCACAATGACAGAATACGCACAGGACAGATTTTTTCCACCTGTGTTAATAATTTTGGAGTGGAATATTTTTGGTTTTACTAAGAGCATTGACTTTGTCACAAATACTCTCCCATATGTCGGTTTTTCTGGTAATATTTGTTTTTGTTATAACTCAATATATTTGTTAATCTCTTCCACTAGAACCTGATCACATTTCATTTTGTGCTTGCAGCTTTCTGCTCGTCCAAACTCTCCATAAAGACACGCAAAACCCTCATTTAAATACAGCTGTCTCCACCCTGTTGCACCTGTTTTCATTTACGCAGTTATTCTTAGTAAATCACCCGCAAAACACACGCAAACGAAACGCGCAATCTATTGCACTGTGCAGGCAATTAGTACCCACTATTTGGGATCTTAGTAAATCAGGCCCCTAGTGTAATGTAATATGTAATACATGTAATATGTTAAAGTTACATGCCGGTACCACAGAAACAATGCTAATCAAAAGTCAAGATCCTTTAACATCCTTTGTCATGGTAAATACGCAAATGCCCTGGCTAAACAATGTCACACAGTGGCCAGTGGTTAAGGGTGTTATGTAATCTGGAAAAATTCTTTCATTTAACAGAATTCATCTTAGTACCTTAGTTTTTTTTGTTCCCTAAAAATATTGTATTGCATTTGATAGGTTTGAAGGAATGTGTCATATAGATTGTTCCCTTTGCTTTACATTATTAAAAAAAATCAGATTTATCCTTTATTATATCCTTTATCATTAATATTAATAATAAATAATACAATAAAGGTTCATGTACAAATCGTCCATTCATACTGTTGTTATTGTTTTATTTGCACAATATTAGAATTAGAAGTACATTTGTATCTTAATGGCACATGTTGTGTTCCAGATGTTTAAAAAACATGTTTGTCAGTTTTGGATAGCAGAAAGCCCTACAATGCCCATGCACCTCAGCCAACGTTGCTATGGAGAAGAAGCCAGTTCAATATGTGGAAACTTTTTTCATTTTTAAGGTGAATTTGTCTGTAGCTGACATATGAATACAGAGGACATGTTTCAACCTGCAACTTTTCCACCTGTCACAGCTGGGGTTATCCTCTTAACCTATACTGTGTGTGCATGTGTTTTTTTCCTTTTATTTTCTGACAGTGGCAAAGAGTGAGATGACACCTGGGAGTCAGCACAACAATACACAGTGCCAACAACAAGCCCACAACAACTATACAAGTTTACATTTATATTTCTGTTCTGGTTCACAATGGGCCAACGCTGGTTTATGTTTCTTCTTTTAATTTGTCACCTGTGCTGTCACCAATCATGTTTATATATAATTAAATTAATTACACACTCATACTGCTTGCTTTTTCTTTATTTGCACACAGACACAAATCATACATAAATATAATGCCCGTGCATCCTCGTGTGTTTTTGGATTACAGATAAATGTAGTATGTTGCTTACGAAACAAGATGTACATTTGTATCATAATTGCACATTTTGTATTCCAGATGCTTATAAAAGCGCAGCCCCACAAGTGAAGGTCCTCAGCCAATAAAGTGATGGCAGCTAGTTAAATTGTTTGAAATTGTTGTTTATAGCCTGTATGCTCTGTGAGGTCACCTTTAATTATCATCAAGGGAAGAAACCTGGCTGCAAAGCTGCAGAGGCATAAACTTCTGACATGAATGCATAGGCTACTATTTACGCAAGCCTGGAGATTTAAAGAAAAAAAATATATATATATTATGATAATTATGATTCTTGGCTTGGGGATTATATGTCAGCAGTCTTCATCCCGTTTATGTAACCATGGTATAAGATTTGATGTAATTTAGTGCAAATGCAGGTTAGGGTTATGAAGGGACATTGTATTGTGTGTGGACTTGGTGTGTTCCACTCCTGTTTCGGGGTTCGGGTCCAAACACCAATATATCAGTTAACAAAAGGTGTTAGTTATAAAGCCTGTGATGGGAAAATACATATAATTGTAAAACATAGTTCCAAAATAAATATTGAGTCACATCATCAAATAGAGCACTCCAACATTGTGCGTGTGTGTATATGTGTGTGTGTGTGTGTGTGTGTGTGTGTGTGTGTGTGTGTGTGTGTGTGTGTGTGTGTGTGTGTGTGTGTGTGTGTGTGTGTGTTTGTGTGCGCGTGAGGTGCACAGAGAATCTTAATCATTTTGGAATAAATTCTGTCAATATAGTTTTTATCGTTTAGTAGCAGGTAACGCAGAGTGAACTGGCTTCTTCGCCACTGCAATGGTGAAGATCATGATTAATGCTATTTAAGTTTCAATTTCAAAAGTCAAAAATACATTTCTACTGTGTGTCCAGCTGCATGGTGAAAGAAACTATCTCTGAACTGTTGGTATAAGCTGATTTGCGGACTGAGCGTCATGGTCTACCTGATGTGTTATTTAGAGATGCTTTGGCATTTCAGGTGGCTTCCAGATGATCTAAAAGATATTTCCTGAGCCACTGAGATGGGCTCAAACCAGACTGACTCTCAATCATTCATCATGCTTTTATCTGCTTTCATTGTCTTCTGACAGGTTTCTAAACAATAGAAATGTCAACCCTCAGTCCAAATTGTGCTCCAAATGTGAAATCATCATGTCCTTCCAAACAGGGTTTTGCTTTGCAAATGTAAATTGCTTTATAAATTAAATGTAGCATTATTATTATTTACTATTATTATTATTATTATTATTATTATTATTATTATTATTATTATTATTATTATGAACCCCCCAAAAAAACAAAAAAAACAATTCAACAATTGTATAGCTATATGAGAATGCTAAACAAAGGTTTTTTTTGTATTTTTATGTGCAATGACAATAACAGTATCTATCTGTATACTCTAATTTACAGTACACAACCCTCAATAACCTTATGTAAACAACATAGCTGACAATGTCATCATATAATCATCCTCCCACTTAGCATCTTTTCTCCATCTATTCATATCGCCTCTCTTTTTATCCTCATTTCACTCCAAGCCATGATTTCAATCCTCACCACCAGCAACCACTTCACTCTTCCTCATCTCCGTAGAAAACAACCCTTATGTGAAGTATCGTAGTTAAACACTAACATACACAAGATCGAAGCAATGGGCCACATTACGTACAGCCGTGCCACTTAGTACAGTATAATTCACCTTGCAAGACAGCTTCTGTATTTTTACTAATTAAAAGTGTTATTTGTATTTCCCCCCTCTTACAACATATCAGGTATTATCCATCATCAAGTCAATTTTTTTCTCTCTGTCATGCCTCTACAGAATCTGTGGATGAAGGTTTTTTTTAAATATCTTGTTCTGATTTAATACTCTGTTTTGCAGCATAGCAGAACCTGACTGTCTTTGCAGTGTCGACTTAAAGTTATTATTGCATACTTCAGCAAGGCAGTATAGCTTCCGCTTGAGTAGCATTGTTTAATCAGGACTATCATCTGCACTCAACACTCCAGTGGTGCTCTTCACTTTGATTTGGTAATGGAGGCCTGCAGTGTTGAACTCTCTGCATATTTTTTGTTTTGCACTTGATTCACACTGAGGGCATTTTCAAACTTATACTTTTCTTGCTCTGGCCTGAATCGGTGGATAAGTTGACACACTTGGTGCATTTTCCCCTTGGTTTGGTTTCTTTTCAAACAGACAAAAATCCAAGCTAAACAAAATGCATCACTGCAAGTCATGTGAGAACATTCACTCACTCACAACAGGCTAGCAGCCATCTTCAGTGACGAAGGAACATGTCACCCAGTGAAACGGTGTGACTCATTGGCATTTTTTTAATATATCAGGCTTTGGATTCTTGCGCAATACTTGTGTAAGTCAATTAGTTCATTGTTGGTTTAAAAGAAATTGTCAGCCAAATCCTTATATCCTTTTAGGACTGCAGACAGCATCAGCATATGCAATAGTCTTCAATACACAAACTCACAAGTACACACATATTAAAACTCCTGGGTCCATTACATTTCACCTGGGATCCTTAATCCTGTATTCAATTATAATAAATGAATTAATAAATGAATAAACCATTTTAACAGAAATGGCTATACTCTGCTTCACATTGTATGATTTTAAACTGATGCAGTCATTTTACAGCAGTTGTCATCAATGACAACGCTAATCAGAGATAGTGATGCACATAATCACAGGAAGAGTTGGAGGAAACAGGTTCTTAACTTCGTTGCTACATGTTTGACTGTGAAGGTTGAAAAATTAGGCATTGCCACTTTTAAAAAGTTCCTTTTATGTTCTGCTTCCACATACAGCGCACAATCAGGCCAAAATGGAGAAGGGTACATTTTCAACTTCTGCAGGAGTGTAGACATGAGCCTGAAATAAGGGACCAATCTATATTCTATATTCATTCTATATTCATAGTTATCTTTCCTGTATTTGAATCCAAAATGAATGCTATATTTCTTCAGCGGGCTCTTCCTGCATCTTTAGATTCTTCCTTTGGCCCATTTGTCCCTCAGCCAGTGATGCCAATTACTTCTCCTCCTTCCAAGACTTCTTGGTCTCCCTGTCTGCATCTCTCTCTCTCTCTCTCTCTCTCTCTCTCTCTCTCTCTCTCTCTCTCTCTCTCTCTCTCTCTCTCTCTCTCTCTCTCTCTCTCTCTCTCTCTCTCTCTCTCTCTCTTTACATCCTCTTCCTTCACCACCTTACTTCCAGCACCCCCCACTCTGTGAGCAACTCCTCAGTTGCTCACAGAGTTGTTCTCCCCTGTGTTGGAGAGGCGCCATATTCTCTCCTTCCCAAACCCGCAGCCATTAATTCTGCTAATGACAGATAAATGAAGCATGGAGATGAGGAGGCTATAGTGCAACGCTTTGCATACACACACAACAAAGAGCACCCAGCACAGGCATGCAAGAACAAACACACACATGCAGAGACACAGAGATCACACTCTCTTAGCCTCTAATTGACTTTGATTGAGGACTGTCCTCTGAAAATATTTTCCCCCTCCTGCCCATGCCAGGGTGAGAAGCGCATCCAACACCGCGCAGAGAGAGCTGCTTGTGTATGCTGTCTTAGAGTGAATGGGAGACTGATGAGAGACATTCTCAAGTTTGGGTTTACAGTTACTTCATAAGAGGATTATCCAACCTCCAGGGAATAGAGAATCTAACCCGTGTTTTGATTAAGCTTGGTACAAGGAGAAAGGGGGAGCAGCTGAGAAACAGCGGGTACTGTTGCAGCATTCTCGAACTTGAAGAATCAGTGGCTTTGTTTGAGGAGAACGCAAGAGGAAATAAAGGAGACAAGAGAGCATAAGTCAGGAAAATATGGAAAAGTGAAACTATAGAACAAATATGAAATAGAAAACAGCAGAATTGGAAGCAGTAATTAAACAGAAACATTTTTCAGATGGAATAATGTGTCTCTTAAAACAGCAGGATTAAAAAATTATAACTGTTTACTCTCTTCTTAAGCCTTTAAGGGAATCATTTATATTCTAACAGCCTTATTCGCACAGATGTTAGCTCTCCAAATACCTTGTTTCAAAAGAAATATACATTATTTAACATTCACAGCTCACATAAATCAAACATTACTTTTTTTATTTTCCGTCTCATTACCATACCTTACATTACTGAAGTGCATTAAAGCACCGAGTGTTTTGCATTTAATGGGGATTTCATTGTCTGCGTGTTCTTAATTGGGCTAATGACTGTTTCACTAAAGCAGATGAATAGGTCAACACTCCACTTTGACTTTAAAACTCTGCATGGCAATTTCAAACAGCCGCCTAGCTAACTGTGAAATATATTCAGCCCGTAGATTATCATTTTAATTAATCTTGCTTACTTGGTCGTGTAATTTAAACATTTGCTAGGTTTGCTGGCTAGAGAGAGGAAGAGGGAGATAGAGGATGATGGGAGGCGGGGTGTGACAGGGAGAAAAAGGAGGGAAACTATGTGTCAGTCTGTGTGTGTGTGTGTGTGTGTGTGTGTGTGTGTGTGTGTACAGGTTGGCAACTATGTATGCTAATTAGTATCACCTTCACAGAAATAATGCAATTCTCTACCTTATTAAACCTGAGTATGCCAATAAAATGGGATCCACCTCGATCCCATTTTAAAGCCAGTGTTTTGTTTTGTTTGTTTGTTTTTTTTGCTTTCTACAATATCTGCCCATCAAACTACAACTTGGGGAAGGATAGGGAAAGATTGTGGTTACAGTTAATAAAACTTCAGACCTGTGACAGGGTGTAAATACAAGTTTCCTGCATGATGGATGGATGTGTAGCCGGCGCTACACATCCATCCATTGACTTCCTCCTAACTACACAAACTGTGCAGCACACTACTTCCTGCAGTGGTGCTGACCTTTGGCATACAGCCTGAATTGCAGAATCATCTAATATGGACATAATTTCTAGGATGGCTGAAATACCCAGTTCAGTGAGAAGTGTGATGGACCTTTTACACCACTGGAACTTATCTTGTAACCCAGGAACCTTTTTAGGAGCTTTACCTGAGTTTTGACACAGTTACCTGGTTTCAATTTTGCTCCTGTGGTAATATTTTTTAGATTGTCCAGCAACACTCAAGATGGAGTTTAGAGTGCTGAATTACTGACTGCTCAAACACAAATTTCTGGACTGTTTACTGAATGTCTATTTGTAGTATTTACTAGCATTCATTTGACTGTCAGCAACCTTTTTTTGTCGCTACAACACTAATATTATCACTTGGGATGCAGATTTCTTGTGTGTGGCCAACTCCGTAAAAAATATGGCAGAGAAATGACTTACTAATTATTTCAATAAAAATGTACTAATAAATTTACTAAAGCAAAAAAAAAGAGAAATCACTTCTTTCAGCCATCTACCCTTTCTGATGATTTAAGTCTCCTTCTCATTTTTTTTTCAGCAACCATTCAAACATTCAACAACATCATGACCCTGTGTTCTTGTCTCATTGTGTGCATCTCAAAAGAAGCTTTTCACTGTTGGGTGTAGTTCATGGGACTATTTTCTAAAAATCACCGCCGTAGATTGTAATGTTGAACTGAAGAACCATTACATCCTATTTACACCCCTCTCCCTGCGTGTTTTCAGCGATTAAAGTAACAAAGGTCCCCAAACTTCCCTCAATTAACAAGAATAAGATTGAAAAATATGAAAGAAAAACTTGTAATGCAAAAGTTCATAAATTGTTGAAGGAGATGAACAGACACACACACACACACACACACACACACACACACACACACACACACACACACACACACACACACACACACACACACACACACACACACACACACACACACACACACACACACACACACACCCCAAATGCCAATTACACAACCTAGTCCATGGTGACAGTTAATGATTAAAGTCATTTTTCTCTCTTTAGCTACATAGTGAAAAATGAATGAAAGTCATATTGAAGGAGCTCCCATGCTAAAAGTAATATTTGGAAGGTTAAGAAGAAAATACTTAAATGTACACATACACATAATTTACAGTTTAAGGTGCTTTATGTAGAATTGTGTGACATCTAGCAGTGAGGGTTCAGATTACAACCAATTGAATGTCACTTCCACCCTCCCCTTCCAGGCATGTAGGAGAACCTATGGTGGCAGCGATAATCACAATAATCTCTACAGCCAGGGTTTGTTTTGTCTGTTCTGAACTACCTTAGAAACATGGCGGTTGCAACATGGTGGGCTCTGTGGAAGAGGACCTCCTCTCTATGCAGATATAAAGGGCTCATTCTAAGATAACAAAAACCCAATGGGCCAAATCTTGCCCTGTTTTTTGGAAAGATTTTGAAAAGATTTTGTACTAATTATATGCCAGCGCAAACACACCCATACAGTTTTGCAGCTGAGTGCAATTTGCTCTTGTTTTGCGTCTCTTTGAGTGAACGGAGCGGTTTCCAGTGTTTCATGCTTTTCTACATATTTCAGCGAACATATTGGTCCATAATGAAAACTGCAGAGAGCACAAAAGCCTCAATTTTTGTGTCTTTAATTAGCAAAGGTGCACATACACAGAGCTTTCCACAATCACAAACCAACTTCTTTGTATTTTGCTTCTTTTCCTTTTCTAGTATTTTGCATCTAACCCATGATCTATGAAAATATCAAATGTCAAAATACAGCTATTTATGTGACTCAGGCAAAACATATTAGATTGATTCCCACAGCTGGCTGCGGCATCATACATAAGTTGAAACAATTAGTGCATCTCCAAACTGAGAAAGAGACACAGAAGCACAGAAGCACAGCAGTGATAACTTCATGAACACCAGATCGGTCAGCATCTCTTGAATTAATGTTCTGTTTTGCTACACACCCACAGGTCAGCTGTTACACACACATTCCAGCTTTATATGGTGGAATTGTTTGTAATAATGCAGTCCCTTACTGTATGGATGAATCCTGAGCTCCGTCAGAGCTGTTATTTTTTATTTTTAAATCCAAGATAAGCCCACAAACTTACATATTCCCCTATGTCTGACTGTAGATTTCGCCCTTAGTATCATTCAATATGAATCACATTCAAGCCTCATGAGCTTGAAGATTTGAAGAGAGAGAAAGTAAGTGAGGAGCGAGTGTGCTTGCAATTCACACAAACTATCTGAAGATGCTAATAACTCCATCCTGATTGTGTGTGGCATAAACGCTGGTCTTTGTGAATTAGACTGTAACGTCTTCTAGACTGTACTTTCAAATGTATAAATATTACCTAATATACATACATGAAAATGGAATACTATGACACACAAATTATAGGTGCTTTGTGAATTGCACACTTTCATCTTTTTTGTATAGTTTGACGACACACTGCACCTTTAAGATTTGTTAACATTTTTGGCAAAAACCAAAACACTGGTGGTTTTGATACATATACTGTATACTTTTTTCCATGGGGCTTTGATCAACTCATGCGCTCTTTATCCTGCTGTGGCCGATGCTGCTGTCTAACAGCCTAACAGGGATTACATTCCAGCTGGAATTCACTTCGTGGGGGGCAGGCTGTGACTCCTGACATCTTACATCCAACCACTTCTGTGTATCTCATTTAAAGTCAACCTCTACTCAAAAATACATTTTGCTTCTTGTTCCTACAGTTTGTTTGAGCTTGTTTGAACTGTGCAGAATGATGTATGTGCAGAGTTTGACACTGAAAAGCTGTTTTCATTTCATCCTTCACTCCAAGACTGTTTTGAAGTAACTGACTGGGCCGTGTTCAGGGAGGCTGCCACTGATAATCAACATACTGTATAAATCTTGGCGAGTATTTTGAGTCTGTGTCTGATGTGAAAGTGAATACATGACACCTGTGTCATCACTACTCTACAGAACATCACTACCCATGCCAACCAGAAATCCTGGATAACCACAGGGTCGAGTGCAATGTTGAGAACACAAAATACTGCCTTCATATCTGGTGACATGGTGTCCCTCAGATCATCAAGAGCTAACCTGAAATAGCCTTCAGGGTAGCAAAATGTGCTCATGGTTAGAAAATCCTGAATCACTTTCATGACTCTAGGGACACCAAGCACATGTGGTAAGGAATCCAAATATCATAGACTACAAGACTGCTCCTCCGCCCTACGATGACAACAGACTTATTAAATGAGCTCAATGAGTATTTGTGGATGTTTCTGAGCCATTCAACGACACACCAGTGAGGAAAGCATCCATTTATGATGATGACCAGGCAGGTACTCAGTCTTGACCCAGCTGATGTCCGAAGGACCCTGAGCAGAGTCACTCAGTGAAGGCTGCAGGTCACAATGTACCAGACCATGTGCTCAGAGGATGTGCTGACCAACTGGCACATGTCCTTTACAGATATTTTCAACACCTCACTGAGGCAGGCTGTCGTCCCATCATGCATTAAGACTGCCACATCATACCAGCGCCAAGAAAATTCTGCAATTACATGTCTCAACGACTACTGCCATGTAGCACTCACTGCCATTGAGAGGTTGGTCAAGAATCACATAATATCCAGACCCACACTTGACCCATTCCAGACTGACAACGCCATATCCTCTGCACTCCACCTGAGCAGAAGAGAACTGAGTGGTGAGGACAGCTGAGAAAATTATTGGGACTCACTCACATTCATTTTGGACATATCTCACATTCCTAGGGACCCGGTCCCTCGCTTTCTGCCCTCCGGCAAGAGGTACCATGGGATACAGTGCAGAAATGCCAACTTCTGGAAAAGCCTCTTCCCCCAAGCCATCAGACATCACACACAGACACTCTCACTTAGACTGTGCTGGTCTAGTAAACCTATGATTTTCTCCATTGTGTGCAATATATACATGGTCATGGTCAGTATGTTAAAATAATTGGCTTATCATTTCTTGTTCTTGTCAGCTTTTAACATTTGTGAGCTGGATACAATGTAATTTCATTGTGCTGTGCTTTGTCATGTGTATAGTCTGAATGACAGTAAAGTTGATCTTGAACCTTAATCTTATTTTAAGGGGTGGGCCCGCATCACCACTTATATGGGAGCATTTCTTTTTAATACAGGAGAGGATGTAGATGACATTTAAAGGATTTTAATTTGGTAATAATACCTTTTTGTGGAAAGAAAATACCAGACAGATATTACTAAGTGTATTTTTATGTATCTTAATACATGTCCTGAGAGGATGTTTAAATTATGAGATATAAAATTTGTGTTTATTATGCTGGAATTTCCCTTCTTAAATTAAATTTGTAGTGGTCACAAAAACACCCCCTAAAAAGCCAAGAAGAGGCAACAATCAATACTCATCGAATAAGGGGTCAATCCCACGCTCTATCATGAATGCAGCTTATAAGTGTCAGAGAGCAGCTAGTGTGATTGATTTAAAGAGGATGCTTGTACAGCATTTGCCAACTGCTTTACCACCTGGATCACCGCAATGCAGGAACCTGACAGTTACTGAATAGATGCACATGGATTTAGTTACACTTCATAATGAAACACAATTTCAAGCTGCTCAAGTACTCATTTGATCATGGCTATGATAGGTTAAAATGTCAAAGTGTTGACATTTTCCAAACAGCAGTAGTAGACACACATTCACAAAGTTTGGGATTTTGCTTTTGAATAGATGTTTGGGCATCAAGTTTAAAACTGGACTTAATTTGTTTGAAAAGTGAGTTTTGTGGTATTTACTTAAACCTGTTATTACCTCCCACTGCTGTTTAAACAATAGATTGCGTTTATCCGGTCAATCCACACCAATACTGGCCTTCATTATAGCCGGAGTCAAACTGTTCTTACAGTAACAGAACAGTCTGTTAATTGGACATACTTTCAATGTAATTATACAAAAAGTACAGGAAAAAAATAAAAATGACTGCATTGTTTTTTTTCAATGACTCATTTGTTTTGATTCTTATCCAAAAACCCTTTAATAGGTCATAGATAGGTAATATATGTGAATATTTTTATATGTGAACCCAGAAAGATGAAACTCGAGCCCTTGATTCATTGTTTTAGATTTTATTCACCAGTTAACAACATGTAGTATGGGGGGATAGTTGTGTGATTTCAATGGGTGCCAATGGTTCATGGATATAAGAGAAAAAAAACAATCATCATCTATCATCTATGACATATGGATTGATACAATTTTAGACATACAACCACATCTATTCTCAAGACGAACAAATG
Source organism: Scomber scombrus (assembly GCF_963691925.1). Taxonomy (NCBI): domain Eukaryota; kingdom Metazoa; phylum Chordata; class Actinopteri; order Scombriformes; family Scombridae; genus Scomber; species Scomber scombrus. Next base: position 20,295,727 of record NC_084984.1, read on the forward strand.
ATGGATATCTAAAAATTTGGTCTGGTGTAGTTTAAAATGTTCTGAAGGCTTTCATCTTTACTGTTTCACTCCTGACTACATGTGTAAGTTCTTCCCAAAAGCATATCAAGGCTAAGATTAGCGTAACATCCATTTTATGTACCCTAAGCTCAAGAGTTATTTCTGAAAAGAATTGCAACCGAAGACGCTCTCTGAACTCCTACCCAAAATTGAGTGGTGCTGATGTTCAAATTAGAAAGTAAAACAAAACAAAGACTCACACAAAATTCAATTCAACAATCGATATGCCAGTGTGTCATCATCGTCCCGCACTCCCTCTTCTTGCATCATATATCCATCTCCTCTGGCTGAATATCTTATACCTTATCTTTTATGTCCCTTTATGTTGTGTATGTTTTCCTCACACTTAGACACTGCAAGGCAAAGTGTAGAAATGATGCCAGGATGACACATATGTATGAAACTTATAGGAACTGCCATTGCTTTACTAGTTTTAATTTGCTCTTCAGAGTAACGTTTGCCTGAAGCAGCAGTTAAATCAATGGAAGTACTTCCTCAAACCAGCTGCCACCCAGGAACACGAATTATAAAGACTGCAGACTGTTTCCTGCACATTAAGCCTTTCTTCATACTGAATTTCAATTATAGACATTTGTGACATTTATAGACATAACCTTTGTGCGTAGACATTTATGCTTTATTGTTGGTGTATTTAAACAGCATGGGTTACAGACAGTTAAATATGTCAAGTTACTTCATTCAGCATCACCTTCAGCACCATGGACAGCTTTTTAAGAGGCTCTTAATGGCATGCACATGCACTCGCTCTTAAGTACTTTTTTGGGAAACGCTTGTTGAAATGTATGTAACATTAATATAAATGCTCTTTGGAAACATTCTTAACATCTGTGATCGATTGTTACCCAGGAACGAGGCCCGGAGCAGTTTGCTCTGAGCTACAAATACATATAGCTATAAAATAACCTGGATTGATCTTGGTGACCTGGTTCTACCTCTGTAGCTGGTTTTGTTTGTTATTTAAAGGCACTGTGTAACTCCAGTATACTTTATGGAGGACAGGTGTGATTATAAAGGCAGTTTGATTGATATTACTTTATCACTTAAATACATAATTTCCCTAATACCCCTTTCAGTCAGTAAATCATTCTTTCTTTGTTTAATCCTCTCCTTGATAACTTTTACGCCACAGAGTAATACAAAACATTAACGGTTCAGCAGACAGCCTCCTTTTTTTGGAAGGTGGTGCTAATGATTATCACTTAAAAATTTTGTTTCACCATCCTGACAGGAGTTTAAAAAATTCACTTGCATTAATAACTCTGTGTATATCTACTTTTTTTGTAATAATGGGTTGCCAACTTGGACTGCTGCAGAGCTCTATTGAAAAAGAGACATTTTATCTCATGGGACTACCCTGGCTGAATAGAGATGGAATTAAAATGAAATTTAGTGTGCAATCCATTATGGGGAAAGCTTGTGAGCCAGACAATCTTGCCAGTAGAGCACGTCTAGGCCGCGGTCTGATAGGAGACTTGGGATACGGCCACTTTGGGTCAGTCGGCTTAAAGGCCGGGTAGAATCTCCTCTGCATTTTTCAATTTTCATGATTTCCCCGCTCACTCTGCTTTTGACAGACATTGGATTAACCTCAATAATTTGAAGTTATATAGATATATTTCAGTGAACTCAGTGGCTCTTCGTCTGCATGCTGTTAGTATTGTCACAGATACTGCAACATATTGCTTACAATCAACCATTTATTTTAAGAAATATTAGCTCAGAAAAGCAGATTAGGTATTTGGTGCACACTGTGGAGATTATACTTTGCCACAAAGAAATAACATTACAATCCCAAACTTGTGTCTGTTCCTATTTGTAAATGTTTCAGCAATGGCAAAGCCTGTTTTCCTCGCTCTTTTTTTCAGAATTAAATAAAGATGTGACAGAAATAATCTTTCCCACATGAACCTTCAAGTCTCTGATATGTACCCTCAAGAAAGACAAACATGGAACGTGTATTTCTGCACGCTAGTATAAAAAAAAAACCTGAAGGGCAAATGTGAGACAAGGCAAGGACAATGGTCAAAGAAGTGAAAGGTTCTCACATAACGTTTTAGTGCTTTTAAGATCTTCTTCAGGGTGTCAAAGCCTGATCCAGAGTGTCCAGTCTGTGAGCCGTGACGAAGGTCATTGTCCGTAATCAAAACATTGTCATTTTCTTAGTTGCAAGCTATAGACATTGCGTAGGATTCTTTAACTGCTTTGACTTTCTGATTTAGTGCAGACATTAACACAGCAGTGGATCAGCAGTCCAGCAGTCATAAAATAAAATACTTAATGCATCTGTCATTGCTGACACTAGGTCATACAGCATGAAACCATCTATCTTTGAAGTGTCATAAAGAAGTATTAGTTTAATTTAGTAGTTTAGAAGTAGATTGTTATGTTGCTATGTGGATACCATGTTTCACTGATCTGCCAAAAAACTGAATATGACACAATCTTCACGCTGATTACCATGGTTACGAAATGATCCTTTCAGCATTTGCAGTGATGCTTAAAGGTGTGTGATCCTTTTAGATTTTTCTCTATTTCTGCATGAATTGGAAATGACACATGATCAGCTTTCCATGATCAGTCCTAAAACTAGATATACAGGGAACCACATTAAACAAAGGAGACAAAGACATTAAACTTCAATTTTTTTATTGGGGAAAATTATTTGTGTGTGGCACAAAGTATGTTTCCAATAGCCTTCTGGCTTATTAATGTGGTCTTGAGCAAAAAGTAGATGGGAAACAATATTCTTTTTGGAATGTCATGGCTTTCTGCTTGCAATTCTGCCATGCACACCATTGATGTTCAATGTTCTCCTGATGGTGGACTCATGAATATTGACATTAGCCACTGCAAGAGAGGCCTTTTGTTTCCGAGATGTTACCCTGGGGTCCCTTGGGACCTCCTAGACTATTACACGGCTTGCTTGTGGTCTGATGTTTGTTGGTCTACCACTCCTGGGGGGGGGGGGGGGGGTAACAATGGTATTGAATGTCTTCCATTTGCACATGAACTGCCTGAATGTTGACTGGTGGAGTCCAAACTCTTTGGAAATGGTTTTGTAAGCCTGTCGAGCAGCAACAAGTCTTCTTCTGTGGTCCTCAGAAATCTCCTTTGTTCGAGCCATGCTGAGCTCAGACAGACACCTGACTCTAATCTCCCCTTCAAATTAATTGACAATCCAATAGCTTCACACACTTTGCAACACACAAATATGTACCATTGGCATTGGATCATTTTCCTCAATAAATAAATGAACAAGAGTAGGGTTTTAGTCTCGTAGTTTAAGGACTTGCGTTATAATCTGATCACATTTGAAGTCGTATTTATTCTATGAGGTTCACAAACTTTAAAGCACCACTGGAGGTTGCATATGCTTAGGAGATACATTCCCTGACAACACGTGCAGACAGTATGTGGACTCTATTAATTAATAGTTTGGATTGTGAATTTGTGCTAAAATAACACGTACCTATCATGACATGATAGGCACACAGAGTGCACATTGAAGTGAACCAAGATGAAACTTCCTTTTTTTTTTCTTTTAAAGTGGAATCAATCTGGTTGTTTGGTCTCAGCTTTCACACAAGCCTAAGCTAACAAACCAGATGGGCAACCACCAGAGGTTCATTTGAATAAGAGAAAGGTTAGGTCTAGACATGCTTTCAAACTTTGAATGATAATTTGAGCAAATCAAATCTAAAATATATATATGTATATTTGGGGAAAGTAACGCAGAAAGCAAGTAACATGATTGTTAGAATATATAATATACTAATTTATATATATATATATATATATATATATATATATATATATATATATATATATATATATATATATATTTATATATAATATTAAGGAAAGAAAAACATTATAAACCCTCCCCCTTACATTTTGAAAAAAAAAAAACACAAAAATTCATAGTCAAACATTTTCATCATTATTTTCCTTCCCATTCTCATTCATCACAGTGGAGGTAATAGTTTGGAAACACAATTTTGACAGAATAATACCTTTAAAGCAGATGCTGGCAGAGAAAACCTTCTGTGACAATTAGAATATTTTCATTTGCGATTTTGATCCAGTTTTGGCAAGATTTGGAGGTGAGCAGATGCATATGAAATGCATTACGTAGTCACACAGTCTCCCTGAAGACGTGAAGCACTACTCAGTATTCCCTCTCTCTTTGTACACACACACACACACACACACACACACACACACACACACACACACACACACACACACACACACACACACACACACACACACACACACACATACACACACACACACACACACACACACACACACACACACACACACACACACACACACACACACTTAAATACATGTATGCAGCAAACAGTCAACACCACATTCACCACTCTTTCACAAATCACGTCTCTTCTGCCTCCCCTTTCTCCCAAATCATATTCATGGTTCTATGAGAACAATCATCACTGCGTGTCCCTTTCAAATGCAAACCACCTTTTCCCCATTCAAAGCGTATACTATATGATGAAATAAATCTGAGAAACACCAGCAGGGGAAAAAAAAATCCTTCCTCCATCTGTGCTCATTTTAGACTAAATATGAATTGGCCAAAGAGTCCACTAATGGATGAGTTTTTAGTGTCTGCTGTGCTCGGCTATTTGATTTGGACACAAGCTCTTGGCAGCCCGGAGTTTATACAGTAAATGAGAGTTTTGACTGCAGTGGCCAGCAAACGAAAATTGGATGAGTTTCCTTCTTCTCCCTCTTTCCCTCCCTGTTGGCAACCTGGTTAATGTTGTGTTTAGCTTTCAGTGCAGGTTTCATCTTGTTTTGAGGGCATGTTGACTCCTGTGAGGGAGTTAGAAAGCAGGAAAAAAGCAGAAAAATAAGCAAACAAAGGTCATCATTAAACTCATCATGTTAAGCAAAAGTGAGGGGGAAGTGGTTTGTTTTGCATAAAGGTCAACACTGTGCACCTTGAAACAAAGTCTCTTTATCAGATCGTTTGAGACTGCTTGTTGCCTGAGTAGTGAAGGAGATTGATTTGTCATTTTATACGATATATCAAATCATCTTAAATGAATACATTCAATTATCCAGATAACATTTTGAAAAATGTTTCTTAAAAAGACCAAACCTAAGAAAATGCAAATATCAGACCCAAAAACCTTATTAGTTTGTGAAGTGTGTGAATCAGGTTTTTACAGATAGTAATGTTATTGTCCTAATCTCCTATTTTCACAGTACAAAACCCATCAGACCTTTCCCAGAGCCCACACTAGTTCACTCTGTCTTTCGGCAGCAGCACTTATAGGGAAACCAGTGCCACTACCACATACACACACATCGCACACTATGTAGAGCATTGAGTGCTGGAGGGGGCACCAAGCAGCACCTCTGAAAAATTGGAAATACATTCACAGATTTGAACTTCCCGCATCAATAACTAATAAGGGCAACATGATGATTAAAACACAAACTGTACCTTATTATGATAGAAAAGAGGCAGACAACAAGCTACAACCTAATTTCAACCCAAATGAGCCGTCCTCCGAGTTGGACTAATAACATCGGTCTTTATGTACAGCAGGCTGTGAGACGAGTAAGCAGGGACAAATTGCAACACCAAAAACCACACAAAGCAATTACGTTTATGGCACCCAAATGGCCAGCAGTGGCCCTGAGGGCAACATTTTGGGTCACTCCGATTAGCAAATGTGCCGTGTGGGAAGGGTTAAGACATGCTAAGACATATTACAGCCGGGAATCATTTAAATATTATTCCACACGTTGGAAGATTTGTCTAAACACGCAGGGAACAGCAAGCACAGCCCATTCCAACTGTCCGGTTTGAACATAGTGATTACTCCCAGTGCTGCGAGACAAAATAAGTATGAACGCAGCATCAGCAAAAAGTCTGGCATCGGTCAACTTTCCCTCGTTGATAAATAAAGAAATGAGGGAACCAGCTTGGCCAGCACCAGTTGGTTATTAGTGGAAACACACAGGCATTGGCTTCTCTCAGCAGTTTCTTCTTCTTGTGCTTTTTTTTTTTTTTTTGTATGGCTGCAAACTCACTGAGGATTGCCACATAGTGCAAACCAAGTGGCAGCATCTCCAATTAGTACAGCAAGTACAGCATGTGGTATGTGGCAGATACAGATTATTTTATAACGATTAGATTGACACAGTTCAAACTGCAGAACCATACTTTAATTTTTTTTTTCTTTTGCTTTTGATCATGTATAAACACATTGCATTGCATTGCACTCATAGCTCATTCACACACTACCTCAGAAAACATGATTAATGTTGGTGTTACGTGATATTTGGAATCATTAAATTTCGCTTTCCTTTCTTTGATCTTGACAATCTTAACGACACATTGGTTTATCCTGAGGGAAGCGACGTATCACAAAGTTAATCCAGGCATCGCATTTTCTAACCTTCCAATTTCCTTCTGTTGACAGGGTCTGAGCCCGTGGGGCAAATGATTTTAGAGGGGAAATTATTAAGCCTTCTTCGTCATTGTCAGAATAAGGTCTCTGGGATTGAGCCACAAACATATGTGAAACTGTGTTGCTTTAAACATCAAACATTCTTGCATTTAGTATTCATGTACTGTCTGTGATTGCTGTCAACCTCCTGTAGGGTTACTACAGACAAACAATTTCTCATTTTATATCTCTGTAACAGTCGTGATCCAGTGAACCCATGTAAAATATGTTTTTGTAAAAGATTGGATCAGCTCTGAGGGAAAATAATTCTAAGTGACAGTAATAATTGTCATGGTGGAAATGAAAACCAGATATACAAAACTCAAAGTAGCTTATTATAATAAAGTCCACCATCTGCCTAAATTAATGCATTTGTCAGTGCTTGGTGAGTTCATTTTTAGGCAGAATACAAAGTTGTTTTCTTAACTAAAACAACAGGGTTCCTGCACCTGTGGCGCTTGCACCTTTGAAGAAAATTCACAATGTAACTGCCTAACTCAACATCAATCTTCAACTACAGTAATGGTATGGCAGTTGACTCTGCTTGGCTCGAAATGTGCCACTCAGCAGTTCAGAAAACACCTTGTACCAATAATTAGAGACTAATGGGATGACTTGGACTCTCAGAATTGAAACCGCATGCTCAGTAGTTCAGACTGTAGTAGTTTTCACTGGTTTCCAAAAAATATATTTTTGTAATCACTGTTAGAACCTCCTGCTTTAATATTGTAAGAAATTAAGACTGTTGAATAGTTTGTTCTAGCTATCACAAAATTTAAGAGAAAACTCCCTTTTATTATTTACACAACCATTACTATGTATCTTAAAAATGTCTTGGGCAAAGTTTGTGGATTTTCTTCACAGCATATTGATTCAATTACACCAGATACTGTAATCATGTAAACGCACCCCTACATTTTCATAAAGATCTGATAATATAGGCATGGATTTGATGTTTAGGTTTGGGATTGTTTTCTTTTTTTAATCTAGCATTCTCACACTAAATCACATAAACGTCCAAATGTCGGCTTTGTTGTTGTTTGTTGATTTTATTTTGGTTCCGCCCAACCCCTCCTAGCAACACAACTGAGTATTAAAAGCTAAAAGTGGAGCCATAAACATATGGCACTGGTTTCCAAGTGCGACATAACCAACATTTTAAAACTTCTTTTTTTTTTCTTAGAAAAAGGCCACTTCACAGCTCTAAATCTAATCCAGCTAACATGTGGCCAAGAATGTGTCTTGGGGCCGAGTTATGTGTAATGACACACATGTGTGAAAAGGGCAAATCTAACCATGGGGAGTTAAACGAGCAAGCTTTAGGTGGCTTGACCTTTGAACCAAACCAAAGGCTGGTGTGACGGAGCCACCTCTAATGAAGGGCTTCAGAGTGGAAACCGCTGTACCTCCTGTCATTTACAGAAATCACTCTTAAAATGAAAAACTGTCCAGCGAGAAAATTCTTTTTAAGCCTTTATTTACTCAAAGGAAGTCGACTGAACACACATGCTGGGTTTTCTTTTTCATCAGCAAAGCCACACTTAAAATTCACATTGACACTTGTGCGAGCTGCCCATTCTTCTTCTGGTGGCCATTAAGCAACTCCACTGAAGCAGTTGGGGGTGAAGAACCTCGCTAAAGCTGGAGTTGTTGGAAGTCTTGCACATACTTTATAACCAGTAAAAACCAAACACTATCATTTAATCTATATTTTGATCCTATATCATCATAGGATCACTTCACTATATCATTTTTATTCTGAATGCGTCACCACTAATCATGGAATTCACTTGATGGCTGGTTGAATTCCTATATGGGATTCCTTCTTGAAGCCAAAGGATCACATAACAGGTGGATGGGTGCATGAGTAGAAAGACACATCACGCTGTAAATAGATGGATGCACTGTGGGAAGCAGTAGGAGGCCACAGGACTAAGTGAAAAGTCAAGTGAGAGGTTGAGTGAGTGATGGATGGATGCTGTGATACATGGGTTTAAGTACAGGGGAAAGTGTCAAACTGAATAAACGCTTAAATGACTGAACAGATTTATGAATGGATGTGTTGAGACTGAATGTGTAAGTTGGAGATTTTTGGATGAAGAGGCCGGGTGGATGAATATAGAGATGAACAGATGAATGGACTTCAGTGGCATCCAAGTAAACGGTTGAAACGCTGGATGAATGACTCATTGATTGTAATTTCTCTATCTCTGAAAGAAAAATAAGAGTAGCAATCCAATTTACACACAATCCACAGATGTTTAAAGTGCCAATAAATAAATAAATAAATAAATCTGTTATGTCAGTCCTGGTTGTGAAAAGAAAAGTGAGATGGGGTTCATGATGTTCATGTTGAGCTGTGAGATAAAAATACAAAGAAAGCCACAGTCACAGACAAGCATGCAACATGCAAATGAAATGTGTCTGTGCTGTCACAATTAAAGATGAACATTTATTTAAATACATTTATTTACAATAAAGGGTTGGTTCATGGAGATAAATGGAATTAATTTATTGATTAAAACATTTTTTTAAATCACATTCAAATCACAGGATGGTCCTCTGGAAACAATATTCAGAATAATGCAGAGAGCTTGGGGCCTATTTCTTCCATGTTATTTTTACCAATGGGTATTTTCCTAAATGAGAAAAATGGAAATAATTCAGAAAACTGTTCACAGTGAAAAAGGGACACAAGTGGTCAAACCCTAAGTGACAGTAACACACCAGTTTTTATGAGTTATGTGGACGGGGAATTGACTCACATTCATGTATGGAAGCTGACCCTGAGCTCAACATTAACCCGTTTACACCCCTAAACCTTAAGCATAAAGATTTATGGTTAAGCTTGTGGGGACCACTTTTTGGGAACAGCCCCCGCAATTTGACTATATGTGAACAGGTATGTGTATACTGCGATTAATAGCTGTATACATGCTTATGAATATTAAGGACACACACACACACACACACACACACACACACACACACACACACACACACACACACACACACACACACACACACACACACACACACACACACACACACACAAACACACACAGTTTTCAGTATAATCCATCATCCCATCTTCCTCTGCATCAGCAAAGGCAGGAAAGCAGCTATATGACTTACTGTAGTTGTTTGTGTGTGTGTGTGTGTGTGTGTGTGTGTGTGTGTGTGTGTGTGTGTGTGTGTGTGTGTGTGTGTGTGTGTGTGTGTGTGTGTGTGTGTGTAATTATAAAAAGAGCCAGATGATGGTTGTGTCATTATTGACAGTCTTTTTTTTTAATTTTTGACCAGCTATAAACTTTCATAGTTTCACCCTTCGAAAAGGTTGCTGGAATTAGTCAAGTAAACATGGCCTCTCATGTCATTTAATTAACATTTCATAACCTTTTGTACACAACCTTTTGATGGAATCATTGATGTGGAGTAACAACCATTAGGTGCCTACTTTTTTGACGTTGCTTTCCCCAAAATGACATGTTTCCAATTGAAAAGTATTGTTCTGCCATCTGCTCACTACAGAAGTTATTGAACTCTGAGGACTCGAACTCTGTAATTAAAGGGCGTAAAAGGCTTCCAGAGTCTGTCACATAGATGTTTAAAGCTGCTATAATCAATATTTTTTTATATTAACAGTGGATCACATGAGTACTTGTTTTAGAAAGGCTTGCCTTGGACCAGCTCCTAGTTATTCTGCTATAGGCCTAAACTGCCAGAGGATTTCCCATGATGCACTGAGCTCCTCTCTCCTCCTCCCTTTCTCCATCTGCATGCATTCATGTATCATTAATGTATGTTACTAACTTGGCTTCCTCCCTGGAGTTTTTGTGCTTTTATCGTCTCATTGGTTCTATTGATCATGGTTGCTGACTGCCTGGTCATGGATCATTGGCTTCCATGGACCGTGGCTGCAGACCCCGTGCTGCTGTGGCCCTGCTTGACGCCAGTGCCTGCTATGATTATTATTACTGGTTATATTTCTATTATTGTTGTTGTGCTACTCTGTGTCTTTCTCTTTCCTCTCCCTCTCTCTTTCTCTATCAACCCAACTGGTTAAAGCAGATGGCTGCCCACCTAGAGCTCGGTTCTGTTTAAGGTTTCTCCTCCTTAAAAGTGTTTCCTTGCTGCTGTTGCCAAGTGCTGGTTCATGGGGGAATGTTAGGCCTCTCTAAATTGAAAAGTGCCTTGAGACAACTTCTGTTGTGATTTGGCAGTATATACAATTTATAAATTGAAATAAACTCAGGTTAATAAAGGACAGGTTCAGAGTTTTGTCTCAGTTCAGGTCTGTCCTAAAAAAATATTCAGAATGAACATTTAGATATGTTTTTCTTGCTATAATCATTATAATCATTCCTCTTGGTCATACTGGCCATTAGAATATCCCTTCGTTATATACTTACAATTTAAATGATGGGGGCCAAAATCCTGTGCTCCTTAAAAAAAAACATGTATTGGAAAGTGTAAAGTATAACTAAACGTTTATCTGAAATTAATATGAACCTTCAGACATTGAAATTAGCCAAATCAAATACATATATTTCAAAGTTAGTCTTTTTTGTGCTAAAGTCTCTCTTTTTGTTACTATACTTTAACTGCAGCTCATCAGGGAAACACTGTCTGGGGAAACACAAAGAGTGAATGTTAAAAATACTGTAAATGTAGCAGATATCCACTTGGTATGACTAACTCAGACTGCTGAAGCCTCATATAATCTTCAGGTCAACTTTTAAATGCACTTTTGTACAAAATGACTGTGTGGACACACTGTGGATTTTGGCTCCCATCACTTACATTGAAAGCAGGATGTTTTAACAGCCAGTATGAACAGGAGGGATGATTACAGTGAGGAAAACCTCTTTCCCTGTTCATATGGGAACCTTACTGTTGTTTTAAGACAAGCTTGACCTAGAGGCACAGTGGCTTCACAAATTTACTAACACTTTTTGAAAAAAGAGAGCAAAAGGCCTTCCCGAATTACATTTTTGAACACCTTTGAACACCTTATAATTAAAGACAATTGATCTAGCCAAGACAGAGAGATATCTTGTATCTGTTATGTACAGAGAGCTGTAATGGACTGTTCCTTTATTGGATCTAAGCACCATTAATTTATTTAACTCAATTTAACCCCGATACATGTTTTGTCTAATCAGAATTTCATGTCGCTGAAAAAATTATGGAATAACTACGTCATGTCTAAACCACAGCAGGCAGGATCTTCTGTCCTGAATGACTTAAAGTGACAGTGAGGACAGATGGAGTGCTTCACCACCACTCATGTTTCCTCAGACTGTATCTGTCTCTATCTATAATGGATGGTCAAATTATCATTTAAACAATCTGTAAATAAATGATAAAGTCTCCAAATAAAAATAAAAATAAAAAAACAAAACATGAAGCATCTTGTAACACATGATGTTTCCTGTAATTGCTGCTAGATGTGATGGTGAGGGGGAGTTTCGGAGCTCAGTGTGTTCCCATTTGACAGAATGACATGATGACACTCAAAGTGTCCCTGCCATGATGTGTGTGATGTGTATGTGTGTGTCATTGTAGAGATCTTTGGGGTGTTTCCTGCCTGTTATAAAAATTACAGTGAAAAAGACGGCAATGGAAGATGGAACGACACATGTTCACCCTGGACAGTAGTTGCATTTTATATGTTTCAGTTGCAGGGAGAGTATGCAGAACATTAAAGTCATACCTTCACAGTAGTTCTAACTGATGACTGATGTCTGTGCATGTGTGTGTGAGAGAGAAGGTAATGACTGAACTATTTTATAATGCTCCCATTCTTTCACCTCAAATAAAATGAGAATAGAGACTCTTCTTGTCCCAGAATTCCTCTCAAAATAGGCAACAGGAGACACAGAGAAAGACTCATAAGGATTCATAAAGATATGAAGACAGGGGGACAAAGGGAAAAGAAGAACAATGCTTAACATGAGATGTAAAGATAAGGCATGAGAAAAGAGTGTGAGAAAGATTTTGTTTATTACAGAGAGTGGGAGTAAGATTAAGTCAAAGACAGTTATTAAGAACACTTGTGGGAGTTTAACACAGAGGGTGAAATCTCCTCATCAATACAAAACTACGATCCCTCTTTTCTCTGCCTTTTCCTTTTCACTGCCAAATTGATCCTGAAAAAAACGATCCAACTCTGTTGACTTGAAAGGATAATTTGCATTGTTTCCAACCTCATTTTTTATTGTTCTTGGTTTTATCATCACAACCAATCAAAAGACTTTATTGAAGTATGTCTAGATCAAAGGGAGTGGTATCCTCACTCAAAACAAAATCTCAAAAAACCCTGAAATTGATTAAGTAATGCAATACTCACACTATGTACTATACACACTCAGTACCCACAACAAATTGCCTTTAATCCATTGTTTGAAATGTGTACATTATCATGCAGCGGTATGCTAATTAAAGAAAAACAAACGCACACAACATGTTCAATTGCTATAATTAAAAGGGTATGGTGAACACTAGAGTTTAACACAAAAACGAGAGAGAACTACTAAAAACCAGACTGAACAATCAACAGAAAAGAAAAAAATGTGTTGACACATTTTTACAATGTCTAACACATCTTGGAGTATTTAAAGTACAGACCTCCTTGATTAATTAACAATCTCTTCATGTGCAATGGACTATAGAGCCATCCTCACTGCCTTCTAGGCTTTTTTATAAGATATATTCAAAAAAGGACAAACACTCACATTCTGCTCGATGTGGTTTTACTACTAAATTAATTCAATCACCCCACAGCAGGGTAGCTGATCAAGATCAAAGGGGTCATCTGCTCCGGTCCCTTAAATGTGGTCTCCATGTTAATGTGCTCGTGTGGAAAAGCATGTGAGTAAAATACAGCCTAATTAAAACACAGGAAATGTTAAAAAAAAAAAAAAAAAAAAAAAAACAGAAGCGGCATCCACTATAATTTTATATTCTGAATGTGATAATTCACATCAAGGAACACAATGCACAATGAACATGAACGTTTCTTATTCATCTTGCTAAACATTCTTATAGATCTATTTAAATATCCGTCCTTCCTTTTGGCACATTGGGTCTACTGTAGGGATTGCAAGGACATCAAAAGAGATCAAAAGAGCCTTGAGAGGTGAGCTGCTATTTCTCAGACGTGCACACATGGTCGGGAGTCAGGATGGAGTCTTTCTGTCTTGTAACTTTGCTATTTTTGAAATGAATGCTTTTGCTTTTGAGACTCCTTCACAAGTGTCAAAGGACAAATGTGCCTTTGTATATTTAGATATATAAGTAAGTAGGTTGACAAAGTGTTGGAATCCTGATCCATAGCTACAACATCCAAAACATTCACTTCTACTTCTTCATCTTATGAACATTTTAAGGTGTTTATAATATTGAGATATAGATCAAAAGTCTAAATAAATCTATTCCAATGTGCAAATAACGATCATTTAATTCACTTTGATGTCTATCTGCTCTGTCTTATTTTCCATGTTATATAAACACCTATGACTGATCTGGTACTTTTAGACTCAGTGTAGGCAGTGAGCAAAAAGATCTCCCCTCTCTTCGTCTTTCCTATGACACAGCACTAACACCAGCCCTCAAATAGTCAATCCACCTCCATATCTTCCTCCTCCCCTGAAGGGCCAGCTCACGTTTTCAGATTTTATCATCTTTTTTTCTTATTTCTGTTTTACTGTTTCAATATTTCCCTCTTCTGTCACATCAACTACAACCAGTCTGTCTTTTTCCCCTCTTTGTATCTTTCCCTCATCAAATGTCTTTTTTTTTTCTGTCTGGAGGCTTTTCTTATTAAAGCTACAATGGGCAATTCTTCAATATGAAAAGTGTTCAATTCTCTTGTTACTGAGACCTTGTCTAGTGACCTTATTTCCTCAAATGAAATTCATAGCTGCCGTTTGAAATACGAGACACACCAACGATCCACCAGGAAGCACATTTTACATCATTTCTTTAATTGATTCATGTAAATTTAAACGAATGAATAATCAATCATTGTTAAGGTACATTTCATTATAGGGCACCAAAAGAGCAAAAGTACTTTAAGTGGTAATTATTAGCCTATTAGTAGCCTATTTGTCCAGTTGAAACTTGATATACCTGCTGCGTGCATGAATTGTTTTTGCTTTTAGAGCATTTACATTATAGCCACATATATGATATACAATGTAAAGTAAACATTTAACTATAATGTTGGCTGCATGGTTAAGAAAAAGAAACCAAAGTACTGAGCCAAAGTACTGGACAAATTGAAATTTTGACCTGATCCATTTGAGACATTTAACTCTGGTGATATTCTGACTTTTTTCTCTGGTGCCAGAGGCTGAAATATGTCGTTCAAAGTCTTGCTCAGAGAAACATGAGCATGTGTATCACAATTTGTGCCAATTCAGCTTGTGGGTGTTGAGATATTTAACTGAATAAGTGGAAATTATGTACTGGTGATGGCGCTAGATGAAAGGTCAAGAGATAACCAAAGTGTGGAATCCATCCTTTGGGCAGTGAGGGCATCTGCACCAAATTTCATGGCCATCCACATACAGTAGCTGTTGAGATATGTTAGTTTGGATCAAAGGGGAGGACAGACCAACCTACTCACTGATTGAATTGACCACCTCTATACCCAGGCAGATACATCCATATAAATTATTGTTGTAACAGTTATTTGTAACAGTTTTGGGAGATGCTGAGAAACTGTGAGTGCCAGTGGGGGTGGCAAAAAAGTGCTAAACCTAATAGGAACTAATCCTGCAGCTCAACAAAAGAGGATCTTCCCAAATTTGAAAAGTTATTCATGGAAAAGTCTGCAGCACAAGTCCATAACTGGGAATTAAACCAAGGTCAGAACTCATATTTAGTCATCAGTGAGTGTACTTTTTTGGAAAAGAGTGCTAACTTTTATTCTGCACTTAACAGCCAATTCAGCGGCAGTGATCTACTCAGAGCAGTTGGTGCTCAGCAGGAGTCCGAAGAGAAGAAGAGAGCCAGGTTGAGCTGAAACACACTATAAGGTTGGCATGCGGTTTTATAAATAACCACACACACACACACACACACACACACACACGCACGCACACACACCGAAAAGAAAAAGATATAGTGGTAAAGATAGAACAGAAAATCAGGTCATGGGCATGAGAATGCTCACAAACAACTTTTAAATGTACTTTCTTTAAAAGTTGAGTGTTTTGTTTTGTTTGTCTGCTTTTCTACTCAGTAAGGGATTAGAGAAATATTTTTAATTTGTCTTTCTTCTTTTTTTGGGTCACAGTGGAGATGAAACTTTCAGGAGGGTTTCATTTCAGTCACACCTTTCAAAACATATAAACTCCAAGTCATGAGTCAGAAAGAAAAAACAAAATCCTGATCTTCTGTCCTCTCCTGAGGACTTCTAAACATCACTATTAACAAGCCTTTATAAGAAATTTGAAAGATAAAAGATTTGAAAAAAAAACAGGCAATGATTGCGTCAACTAGGCAGGATGAAGATGTATTTAGATGAATATTTAATGGTGACACACAAAGAGAATAAAATGAACAATGTGTTTTACTTACCTTTCAAGGAATTTGCTTAGTTTTTAGGCTTCTTAGTGTCTGGCAAGATATATTTTGCGCATACCTCAAGCATATTCAAATACATTTTTCATCGTGACAGCATCTTTTTCGTTAAATGATGGAAGTATTCCCTGTAAAGGATTCCGCAAAGAAGTAAGCACTTTGTACCTTTGCAGCATTTGTGATTTGCAGGAATTTATGAGCAAAACTAAATCCTGTGGGAAAACATTTACAAAAGAACATACTTTTGACTGATATCTACATCCAGAAGGAAAAGTTTATGAAAATGATACTTCAAATTGGAGATTAACAATATGGGTGTCACTACATTTGCTGCGGAAGAAAAAAAAAATCTAAATGTTTTTTATCTGTCTGGGAGGCTCTTTGAGGTTTAAACTATTCTTAGACATTTTTTATGTAACATTAGTGGATTACAGCTAAAAATATGTGTCACATTTTGTCCAAACAGGCTCATCCCTTCTCAGTGCCTCTGAAGCTGCCCCCCCCCCCCCCCCCCCCCCCCCCCTTAAAACCACTCTGAATTATATCATAAGAATTTGAGGGGTTTTTTGTAAGGAAAAAAAAATGTATGCAAGCTTATTAGACCAATGAAAACATTTCGTTTCCAAAGCAAATGTGGGCAGACCCTCTCCTGGAGTATGTTATCCTGGAAGCACAGAGTGGGGAAAGGCAAAAAGATCAAGATTACAGCCTCATAAAACGACTCAAATTCAAAATCCATGCAGACATAAGGTTGGTTTGCACAAGATGTACCATCATTTCTGCTAAACAGGTGCACAGTGTATTTGTGAGGAAGAGGAGGGGGAATTCAAGTGCAATTCCAGGAAAAACAGAGAGTGAGAAAAACTGGAAGAGGTGAAGGAATGAAAGAAAGAAGCAAAGAGTGTGTACCCCCTTGTGGTCCATGCCGAGTTTCTTTATTTACATTTCATACATTTTGGTCAGATCCCACATCAGTGCAACCCACCATCCTGCATTCTGCTTTTGAAGAGGTATGGAAGTACGTAGAGATCTCATTGGGTTTTCAACTTTAAACTGGGAGGAAGCCAGCCATTAATGAAACAGTTTACAGTGATCCCAGAGCCAAATGTCTCTGTCGCTGCCATCTTTCATCTCTCACTCTCTCTGTCTATTTCTGCCATTTTCTCTTTCTGCCTTCATCTACTTGTCTGTTAGTATTCCTACATCTCCATCCACCTTTATGACTACATCTCCCCCGGATTGTTCTCTGCTCCTCGCCTTCCTGCTCTTTCAGATTTGTCAGCTCTTCACCCTTTTTAACATCTTCTTTCTTGCTGCCTCACTCTGTCAACTACCTCTGCTCTTGTTCTTCCTTCATCCCTCCGTCCCTCTCACTCAAAGTGGTGCAATGGCATGTATCCACTCCATAATTTCATCAGGCAGTGACCTGTGCATGAGCATCCCACAGATGATGTGTTCTAACATTCAGTTGTATTTTTTGGGGGTGGATTTGTATAGTAAAAGGGGAGGAGCAATGGCACTCAAACACATAAACGCTGATATTGATTTCAAAAGTTCGAGATCTCTAAATTGCTCGAATTTTCCACTTTATTTTAATCACGTTGTATTACCTGAAAATGTGAGCTAAGCTTAGTATAACTTAGTTTGATTTCTGAACTTTTTAAGATGTGTTTTGGGGCATTTATTTGCCTTCAATGAATAGCTGATAGTAGATAAGCTCAGGGGAAAAGAGGGATGAGACAAGGGCAAGACATGTAACACAGGTGCATAGCTGGAGTTGAATTAGTGACATTGCGGTTGTATGGCATGAACAGTAAATGCTTGGCTACCAGTGCACAATTTAGGGCTTTTTAAAACCTGTGTTGTTTTGTCCAGTTGAATTAGACCCCTTGGTATGATTTGTATGGTCAGATCTGAACACTGCATTGTACTTGGGTACAGACCAAAACAACCAATTCCAGAACCTTTAAAGGAAATGGTTCTTGTTGGATTACACTGAAGTGGTTTGTTTTTTTCTTTTTTTCTTTTTTAATGGGAACAAGAACTGACTTCAATCTGACCCATCCATCAACAATTGATAGCTGCGAGCTGGAGAATGAATCACTGTCTGATCTGGACTAGTGACAATTTGTTTACGCCTGGCATTAATATGCACGATGGGTGATCCGATCACAAGTGGACAGCCGAGACACATTGTCATTCATACCTGTCTATAATTGAGTGGTCTCGAGCTGACCACTTTTGTTCCGATTTTGTTGTTGCCTACATCACTTCTGCTAGAAGGTCAAAGGGTCCCGCGCACACTCATTACGACACTGAGTGTCATTACATCACACCCAGTGTGACAAGCACCAGATTTATTTTTAACGTGAGCAAAAGTGCTAAAAATGTTTCAAGAGTTTATATACATGTACGTGCTACTCCAACTGTTCAGATTGTTCCAACCGTGGACATCTGTGCTTGAAATTTGGATCTCAGGACCTTCTTAAGTACCTTCTTAAGTACCTTCTTAAGGACCTTCTTAAGGACCTTCTTAAGGACCTTCTTAAGGACTTTCTTAAGGACCTTCTGTCTGTATTTATGTTCTTTCTCTAAGTCCTTCCCCCAGACACGTTTAATCAACACGACCAGTAAACATTCTCACGTAGCTTTTAGTGATGTATCATGATTCACTTCAATTTTTTTTTCTGTGTGAAAAAATGCAACAAATTTAGAAACTCATACCCTAATTTGGACAAGGGCAAACAAACTGTAGTTTAAAAAAAAAAAGCTCTTAGAGAATGTAGTCATTGTGAATTGAACCTCTCTGTGACTAAATGCTGAGTCTCAGAGACTCAAAACAAATATAGCGCACCTTAGCATGACTCAGAAAAACATGTGAGCTGAGAAAGTTAAAAACCCCTACACCACTCGCTGCCCACTTCTACAACAAAACCAGGACCAGGAGAAACTAGAGTACACATACAGGACTGCAATGTTACATAATTTCAACATCACATATTTGAAGGTAAATATAGCCTACTGCAAAGCAGAGCTGGTGTGTACATAAGTTACAAACCATCAGGAAAGGAATACTTCACCATGTGGCAGTTTACCATAATTAGAATATACACTAAGTGTGAACAGGCCGTTCATAGAGAGGTGAACATTGCACTTTGTGAAACTACCCTAAAGGTTAAAAAAAGAAAGAAAAACAGCAATTAAGCACATCCAGGTGCTCTTCATATTTCTGTCCCTTTCTTTGACAGTTTTTCGAAAGTACGGTAACATAGTGGCAATGCAGGTCTTGGCAACAATTCTGCTACACAGATATAATAATAATAACACCATCTGTAGGCTACAGCGAGTTATCATGGGTCGTTCCTGATAAGCCTAGTCCATATGGGAAAGGACAAGCTGCCGTTTATTTATCTCTGTCTTCATGTCCAGCAAACTGTATTGCATCTAGTCTTCTCTTGCACTGGGTTAGCTGGTGGGTGGAGTTGGAGTTGAGCAGCTTCACCCAGGGGATCTATAAAGTTGCATACAGAAAGCCCTCGGAATATAGCCAAAACTTTAATGCTAAATCACTGATATCATTTAGTATTAGTATATTAGTGAGTAACATAGATGGTCTGCATCTGTCATCTGGACAACTGAAGCAGATGCCATAGAGGATTTAGCGTGCATCAGTGTGGGACATACAGATGAACAGTTAGTAAAATTAGATGACCTCCAAGCTCCCTGCTCACACACTCCTTTGGATTCTTCTTCTCTCTCTCTCTCTCTCTCTCTCTCTCTCTCTCTCTCTCTCTCTCTCTCTCTCTCTCTCTCTCTCTCTCTCTCTCTCTCTCTCTCTCACACACACACACACACACACACACACACACACAAGCACAGCAACTTCTTAATACATACCTAAACCAAAACCTTCCCCCATCTAAAAAAATTCAGTTGTTAATGTGTAAAGTTTGTGTACTGTGTCTTTTACCTCTCTCGTCCTCTCTGTCATCTTTCACATGGCCATATTCACCTCCCAGATCTTGTTTGAGTCCTCTTGTCCCTGGATCATGCTACCTTCTTTATCTTCATCCTTGCGTTTGCCTCTTCCTCCATGCTGCTCTGATTTGCCTGTTCTTTTCCCGCTTTTCCCTATAGCCTTCTCCTCTACCCCCCCTCTTCACGTCCCCTCTCCTTCTGCTTTGTGGTCAGGGAAACTGAAGAAAACCATTGCAGTTGGAAACCGCTGCTGAATAAAAAGAAAAAAAAGAACCCAACTTGTTACCCATAGAGTTTAAGCCCCTGCCAAATAAAAGCCCCTGCTCACAGGCCTGTAGGCAGTAAAATGTGGTTACAGAAACCCAGGCCTGTAAATTGCATCTTGATTGAAGGCTTGCTAAGATGGGATGTGACGTATACACATGCACACACTTACACACAGACACTTTTAATGTTTTTCCTTTTTCTTCTGTGTCCATTCTTATTTCTCAATATGTTTCTCACTTTCTCCTGATTGTTTTCCATCATATCTTCCTCCTGATTCTGTTCATACTGCTACTATAGTCAGTCCTCTCTGATGCTGTCCAATCTTTTACCCTCTTGTATAGCCACTAATACTTTTCTTTTTTTTATTGTTTTTCTTTTCTTTATTTTATTTTATTTTTTACAGTATCTCTGTTTAGATATCCATGTTTCTTTAGAGTTAGATCATACAAGCAATGTATTTACCAATTGTAAGCCAGACTGGACCATCCTGACCATCAGGTCACTTCAGGATGGGGAGGAGAGAGGACATTTGGCCAGATTGGTCTCTATTTGTCAAGCGAAAGACTTCCGGGGAAAAAGAAAAAAAGAAAAAAAAATTGGCCAGTAGTTTTACTCTGATAATCTTGTTTCCAGGATGTCAGGCTGGGCTTTATCTACCACAAAGTCCAAGTCATCTGTCACTTCGACTAAAATCTGAGTGTCAGCAGCAAATTGGAAAAGAAAGAGATAACCACACAAAGAGTTATCAAAGCTTCCATTCATATTTAACTAACATGCTTTATTACTGACACTGTAACTATGCTATTGTTTTTATACATGTATGGTTATATCTGAAAAGCATCCACTGAAAAGTGATCAAATCAGCAAACTTCAAAAAGTGGTTTAGATCACTGCCTCTTAAAACATCCAGATTCAGTGAAAAACTATTTAAATTAGGCACTGAGAAAGAAATGAAGACATATTATTTGCCCTAAATGTATTCAAAAACAAAAAACAGTGCTCTAAATGTATTCAAAAAATGAAAGTCAACATTTACAGTATTTCCGGTTTGAGGGTTAGAAGTAAAGATCAATGACAATCCAGTACATGGCATTTTTTATCCAATCAGGTGCAGGAAAGGTTTATATTATGTCCCAGCAATGTAGAGCACATGTCAATCATTTATTGTACAGTCTGTTTAAATTAGACTTTTCCCGTGTGTGCCTGTTGAGCTTTGCCAGACCACAGTGAGTTTTTGTGGGCTCTCCTCACAAGGTAAAAAAAAAAAAAAAGATGTGTGCCCCAGGACTCTAAGGCAATACTATACAGGACTGAAAGGTTTTGCTTGAGTGTGAATGGCCCACATTTTTAAAAAACATTTTTCCATGAATACTGATAATAGTGCCAATACTTTTACATTCAAAAATAGCAGGGTAGATCTGTTGTAACCATGACGTCCTGGGTTTAAAAATAAATGTGTTAAATTACAACACCATTTTAGCTTTGTGTGTGATGCCTTGTCTCAGCCTTGTTACCAAATGTGAGAACTTTTCTAACAGTAGATTGGACATTTACTTAATTGCACAAATTTAGCCTGAGCTGCTCTTCCAGGACACTATATGCATAATAATTATATATTTAGTAGATTTCAGCCTTTCTTCATTGTCACATGACACATGAGTGCAGTGATAGCATACATTGTGGGGGGAAAAAAACGATGACAAACAATCTTATGAAAATATGGTCACTGTTTCTAATCCCTCAAGGGATTTGGAGTATCTGGGAATGAAGGGAGAGAAGGAGCTTCCTTACTCAATTTTACCAGTGAGCTGCTCTTGAGGGAAGTGCTTAATCCCTTACTGCTCCAAGTGGAGCCATTCAGAGCCAACAGTATAATACTGCGCTTGTACTCGGTAGGTCCCAGGTGTGAAAAGTGTGTAACTGAGTGATTGTGAAGGAGTTGCTGGAAAAGAGCGTAATAACTCAGCTCATCTTCTCTGGGCAAAGAGAAGTAAAAAGGAAAAGAAACACACAGACTTTCCCCCCTCTTCTTCTCTCACTTGCAAGTGTCAAGAATCTCTTCTCATGTTACCTGAAGCCTTCTCTCTATGCTGACACACACACACACACACACACACACACACACACACACACACACACACACACACACACACACACACACACACACACACATTGACAGACACTGTTTTCTTCTTGATTCATCCCTACTACGCCAAGCACACGTTTTTCCTAAGGTTGCACTACACTACACTTCAACTCATATCATGTATCATCTCATTTTTTCCATGACAACAATGCTGCCACATTTGGATTAGAAGGGAGATTTGTTTCAGCAAACCAAGCGCTCTTAATTTCTACCTAAATTGCAACAACAATGACTAGGCCATTATACCAGTTGATGAGCTGTGCACAGGCATAGATGGCAGAAACAACGAACACATCTAATGTGTGAGAGAGAGAGAGAGAGAGACAGAGAGAAAAGAAATAGAGAGAGGGAAGAGTGAATGTTTAGAGGCAACACAAATGTGAAGAATAAATGAGTCTTTCAGGTTAACTCTAGCTCATTTACATCTATCATATGAAAATTAAAGGGTACATATGATGATTTTTGTGATTTTCTGTTCTCTATAAGATATATATACTAAACATGGTCAAAGTTCCAAAACTTGATGATAATATAGATGAACTCATTGCAGGTCAGAAGCCCAGACAGAGGATGAACTGAGGTGCTGCAGAGAGGGTTGGTATGAGTTGAATAAAGAGTTTTTGAACTGTTAATCATGCTAAGATAT